>NC_069503.1:1150831531-1151131531 GCF_027579735.1 Bombina bombina | reverse complement strand
CAAGAGTGATCCTCTGCCCATCGGATTATTTTGGTTACCTCCATCATTGCTAGAGAACTCCTTGTTCCTCCTTGATGATTGATTTAAGCTACAGTTGTGATGTTGTCCGACTGAAACCTGATGAATTTGGCTGCAGCAAGCTGAGGCCACGCCTGAAACGCATTGAATATCGCTCTCAGTTCTAGAATGTTTTTCGGAAGAAGAGATTCCTCCCGAGACCATAAGCCCTGTGCTTTCAGGGAGTTCCAGACTGCACCCCAGCCTAGCAAGCTGGCATCTGTCGTTACAATGAGCCACTCTGGCCTGCGGAAGTACATTCCCTGAGACAGGTGGTCCTGAGACAACCACCAGAGAAGAGAATCTCTGGTCTCCTGGTCCAGATGCAGTTGAGGAGATAAATCTGCATAATCCCCATTCCACTGTTTGAGCATGCATAGTTGCAGTGGTCTGAGGTATAGGCGGGGAAAAGGAACTATGTCCATTGCCGCTACCATGAGTCCGATTACCTCCATACACTCAGCTACTGATGGCCGAGGAATGGAATGAAGAGCTCGGCAAGTGGTTAAGAGTTTTGATTTTCTGACCTCCATCAGAAAATTTTTCATTTCTACCGAATCTATCAGAGTCCCTAGAAAGGAAACTCTTGTAAGAGGGAAGAGAGAACTCTTTTTTATGTTCACCTTCCACCCGTGAGATCTCAGAAAAGCCAACACGATGTCTGTGTGAGACTTGGCTAGTTGGAAAGTCGACACCTGAATTAAGATGTCGTCTAGATAAGGCGCCACTGCTATGCCCCGTGGTCGTAGAACCGCCAGAAGAGACCCTAGCACCTTTGTGAAAATTCTGGGAGCCGTGGCCAACCCGAAGGGAAGGGCCACAAACTGGTAATGCCTGTTTAGAAAGGTGAATCTGAGAAATTGATGATGATTTCTTTGAATAGGGATGTGTAGATACGCATCCTTTAAGTCCACGGTAGTCATATATTGACCCTCCTGGATCAGAGTTAGAATAGTCCGAATAGTCTCCATCTTGAATGATGGAACTTTGAGGAACTTGTTTAGAATTTTGAGATCCAAGATTGGTCTGAAAGTTCCCTCTTTTTTGGGAACCACAAACAGGTTTGAGTAAAACCCTAGCCCCTGTTCCTCTTTTGGGACTGGGCAGATCACCCCCATGGTATGTAGGTCTTCTACACAGCGTAAGAACGCCTCTCTCTTTGTCTGGTTTACAGACAATCGAGAAATGTGAAATCTCCCCCTTGGAAGGGAGTCTTTGAATTCCAGAAGATATCCCTGGGACACAATTTCTAAAGCCCAGGGATTGTGAACATCTCTTGCCCAAGCCTGAGCGAAGAGAGAGAGTCTGCCCCTACTAGATCCAGTCCCGGATCGGGGGCTACCCCTTCATGCTGTCTTAGAGGCAGCTGCAGGCTTCTTTGCCTGTTTACCCTTGTTCCAAGCTTGGTTAGGTCTCCAGACGGACTTGGTTTGGGCACAATTCCCCTCTTGCTTTGCAGCAGAGGAAGCTGAAGCGGGACCACTCTTAAAGTTCCGAAAGGAACAAAAATAATTTTGTTTGGTCCTCATCTAATTTGATCTATCCTGAGGGAGGGCATGACCTTTCCCTCCAGTGATGTCTGAAATAATCTCTTTCAGTTCAGGCCCGAATAGGGTCTTTCCTTTGAAAGGGATGTTCAAAAGTTTAGATTTAGATGACACATCAGCAGACCAGGACTTAAACCATAACGCCCTGCGTGCTAAAATGGCAAAACCTGAATTCTTTGCCGCTAATTTAGCCAGTTGAAATGCGGCATCTGTAATAAAAGAATTAGCCAACTTAAGGGCCTTAATTCTGTCCATAATCTCCTCTAATGGAGTCTCCATCTGAAGAGCCTCTTCTAGAGCCTCAAACCAGAAAGCAGCTGCAGTAGTTACAGGAACAATGCATGCATAGGTTGGAGAGAAAAACCCTGATGAACAAAAATTTTCTTCAGGAGACCCTCTAATTTTTTATCCATAGGATCTTTGAAAGCACAACTGTCTTCGATAGGTATAGTTGTACGCTTTGACAGAGTAGAAATAGCTCCCTCCACCTTAGGAACTGTCTGCCACGAGTCCCGCATGGTGTCAGATATGGGAAACATTTTCTTAAAAACAGGAGGGAGAGTGAACGGAATACCTGGTCTATCCCATTCCGTAGTAATAATATTCACAATCCTCTTAGGGACTGGAAAAACATTAGTGTAAACAGGAACCTCTAAGTATTTATCCATTTTACACAATTTCTCTGGAACCACTATAGGGTCACAATCATCTAGAGTCGCTAATACCTCCCTGAGCAATAAGGTGTTCAAGCTTAAATTTAAAGGCCGTCATATCAGAATCTGTCTGAGGAAGCATCTTTCCTGAATCAGAAATTTCTCCCTCAGATAACAAAACCCTCACCCCTACTTCAGAGCATTGTGAGGGCATATCAGATACGGCTACTAAAGCGTCAGACGGCTCAGCATCTTTCCTAAACCCAGAGCTGTCCCGCTTTCCTTGTAAACCAGGCAGTTTAGATAAAACCTCTGTGAGGGTTGTATTCATAACTGTGGCCATGTCTTGTAAAGTAAAAGAATTTGACGCACTAGAGGTACTTGGCGTCACTTGTGCGGGTGTTACTGGTTGTGACACTTGGGGAGAGCTAGATGGCAAACCCTCATTTACTTCTGACTGAGAATCATCTATTGCTCTAATTTTAAGTGCTAATATATGTTCTTTATAGTTTATAGACATATCAGTACAATTGGGACAAATTCTAAGAGGGGGTTCCACAATGGCTTCCAAACATATTGAACAAGGATTTTCCTTGGTGTCAGACATGTTAAACAGGCTAGTAATGTAACAAGCAAGCTTGGAAAACACTGAAATCAAAGTAAATAACTATGGTTGCACCGATACCATTTTTTTAATGACCAAGTACAAATACCGATACTTGTTTTCAAATACTTGCCGATACCAATTACCGATACTTTTTTTTAAATGTCATGTGACAGTTTACCAAGCACAATACAGACTAATTATTTAAGATTCCTTCTTTATAATTATAAAGGACTGTAATTCAAAAAACATTATGAAATAATAAAAAAGTTCACTGAACACGTTTATAAATAAAAAATATTACAACAAAATATTAAATTTAAAGGGGTGATGCAATTGGGTTGTAGGGCTGTTATATAACATCAATCTGACATTTGTATGGAGGTCCGAGTCTTTCACTTTCCACACTACTGCATGGGGCAGAAAGATATTTTTGGGTCATTTTTGCCAGAGCTTGAAATCTGTTTATTAACTGCCCAGTACTTCAGGGGTTTGTCTGAATGAGGTACAGTGATCTCTCCTACAATAATAACAGCAATTTGTATTGGCAGAACAGTAGTAAACAATTTTTAGTTTAGTCTCCACTCCAGTTTAAAATGAAATGGGAACATGCAGTTTGAAAAAACGCCACAAGGTAGCACATGGGTAGGAAGTGGAGGTATCGGTGCATTTGCACGAGTACAAGTACTCATGCAAATACTTGGTATCGGTACCCATACCGATACTAGTATCGGTATCGGTGCAACCCTATAAATAACACTTAGAATTAAAACGGTACT
This sequence comes from Bombina bombina, assembly GCF_027579735.1. NCBI lineage: Eukaryota > Metazoa > Chordata > Amphibia > Anura > Bombinatoridae > Bombina > Bombina bombina. The sequence continues at coordinate 1,151,127,891 of NC_069503.1, read as the reverse complement.
GTGCCTTTAAGAGAGAAAAAGCTGCACAAATTCTGCAAAACAATGTAAAAAAAGCAGTAAACTTAACGAATTTTTTACAGTAGCATTATAAAGGCTTAGTGACTTTGCACAGCTATGCAAATAAACAATTAACCCCTTAATGGCAAAACCGGATTGAAAAAACGTCAAAACCGGTACAAAGGTCGTTCAGCACCTTGCCACAGCTCTGCTGTGGCTCCTACCTGCCCTTCAGAACGATTTGTGGGGAAAAAACTTCTTTTACAGCCCTCAAACACAGCAGGAACCTTTGGAGAAGCAGTTAGATGTCTCTGAGGAAAAGAAACTGCGCAACTGAGGCACGAAAATAGGCCCCTCCCACCTCACTTGAAGTTTTGAGGCCTATCAGAAAAACACCAGAGTGTCTCTTAATTAACCATGTGGGTTAAAAAACCCCAAAAACAAGCCACAATGACCCCTTTAGTCCCTTCAAAAAAACTTTATAATTGCATCATTTACTGAATAAAGAAAAACGTTTCTTTCCTAACAGTGTCACCAGTAACTAATGAGCCCTTCATGCAAGCTGAAAATCCTATTCAAGTGTCTGAATACAGCTTACCCTTCCCTCATGGGAATATTGCCAGCCTTTTCTAGAATTAACACAGTCTGTCTAGAAAAATATAGACTGAACATACCTCATATGCAGCTTAGCATGCAAACTGTTCCCCCAACTGAAGTTTTCCTGTACTCTTCAGCCCTTGTGAGAACAGCAGTGGATCTTAGTTACAAAGTGCTAAGATCATCATCCTCCTTGCAGAAATCTTCATCCCTTTTCTGCCAGAGAGTAAATAGTACAAACCGGTACCATTTAAAATAACAAACTTTTGCTTGAGATATAAAAAACTAACATTTTTGTCACCACACTCGCTCTGCCCTTCCTAGTACTTAGAGTAGGCAAAGAGAATGACTGGGGGGTGGAGCTAAGGGAGGAGCTATATAGACAGCTCTGCTGTGGGTGCTCTCTTTGCCACTTCCTGTAGGGAAGGAGAATATCCCACAAGTAAGGATGAATCCGTGGACTCAATACATCTTACAAGAGAAAGAAGGACAATTAAGGGGGGAAGATATACTAGATTGAAATAACATGGAGCTGCAAACGCGTCCACCAAACTCAATCCGTATTCATGGCAGTTTGGCTTTAAAACGAGAAGCCATCAGGTCTATATCTGGACACCCCCACCTGTGGGTGATCTTGTCAAACACCTCTTGATTTAATGACCATGCAGTTTGTCTTCTTAGAAAATCTGCTTCCCAATTGTTTACGCCTGGAATGTGGATGGCTAAAATCTGACATTGGTAAGTCTCTAATCACTGAAGGATACAAGAGACTTCCTTCATCACCAAGGAACTGCGGGTTCCACACTGATGACTGATATATGCCAACATTGTGATGTTGTCCAACTAGAATCGAATATACCGGACAGAACGTAACTGAGGCCAGGCATGTAGCGCATTGAAGATAGCTCTCAGTTCCAGAATGTTGATAGGAAGACTCACTTCCTCTGAACGCTAGATTCCCCAGGCCCTCTGAGGACGCCAGACAGCACCCCAGCCTGACAAAGTCATGTCCGTAGTGATACTCTCCCAAGAAGGACACAGGAAACATCTGCCCTGGAGTACAGGTTCCTGAGATAGCCACCAGCAAAGAAACTCCCTTGTCACAGGGTCTTTTACTTGACACAGGTCTGAGTGATCTCTGATCCATTGACTGAGCATACATATAACTGCAGAGATCTCAGATGAAAGTGAGCAAACAGAATCTGAAGCCGCTACCATAAGACCTACCACTTAAATGCATTGTGCCACCAAAGGCAAGTTTGTAACAGATAACAGGCCACCTGCAGCTTTTCTCGTCATGGTTACGTGGGAAAAACACTCATATGAACAGAGTCTATTATGTTTCCTAGAAAAGTCACTCTAGTACTAGGAGAACTTTTTTCCAGATTCACTTTCCAACCATGAGATAGAAGATACCAGAGCAATTTCTCTGAATGAGAGTTGCTAGCTGAGAAAATGGTGCTTGAACCAAGATATCATCCAAGTATGGTGCCACAACAATGCCTTGCAGTCTGAGTACTGGCAGAAGCTCTCCTAGAACCTTTCTGAAAATCCTTGAAGCAGTAGCTAAACCAAAAGGAAGAGCTATGTACTGATAATGATGGTCTAGGAAAGCAAACATAGGAAATGATGATCGTTGTGGATGGGAATATACAGATAAGCATCCTTTAGATATATGGTTGTCAAGAACTGACCCTCCTGGACCAGAGGAAGAATTGATCTGATGGTTTCCATCTTAATGGGGGGAACTCTCAAGATTTTTTTTTAAACACCTCAGATCCAGAATGGGACAGAATGTTTCCTCTTTCTTGGGAACTATGAACAGGTTGAATAGAATCCCTTTCCCCTCTCTGCAAGAGGGACTGGGACAATAACCCCCATAGATACTAGATCCTCCACACATCGAAGGAAGGCCACACGCTTTTCTGGACTTACCAAAACCATTGAGAGAAGGAATCTGTCCCCTAGAGGGCAGGAAGAAAACCCTATTTTGTATCCCTAGGAGACAATGTCCAGGACCCACTGGTCCTATACAAACTGAGCCTAAATGTCCTGAAAAAATGATAATCTGCCCCCTATATGATCCCTAACCATTCTTGTTGATTAGCAGACTTTTTAGACTTCTTGTTCTTGGCCCACACCGGGTTTGGTTTCCAGTAAACTCCTGGACTGATCCGATTTGGCCAAGGGCACATTTCTTTGAGACGTGTTCTGACAAAAGGAAAAAAAAATACCTCCACGACGACTCTTAGATTTGGCTTTCTTGTCCTGAGGAAGAAAAGCCACTTTACCGCCTGTAACCGTTGAAATTATGGAGTCCTATCTTGGACCAAATAAGGTCTTACCCTTAAAAGCCAGCTTAAAAGCCAGAGATAAGAGTCTCAGCTTAGACACCATGTCCGCCGACCAGGATATGAGCCAGAGAGCCCTACATGCCAGTACCGCAGGACCAGAGGTCTTAGCATTTAGGCAAATAATCTGGATAATTGCATCCCAAATAAAAGAATTGTCTGTCTTTAAGGCCTTAATTCTATCCTGAATATCCTCCAGAGGCACCCCACTGAAATCAGATCAAATAAGGAATCACACCAAAAGGTGGCAGCACCAGCCACCGCGCTGCAACACCAATAGCAGTCTGAAAGTGCAAACCAGTCTGAAGATTAAAGGGACAGTCTACCATAGAATTGTTATTGTTTTAAAAGATAGATAATCCCTTTATTACGCATTCCCCAGTTTTGTATAACCAACACAGTTATATTAATATACTTTTTACCTCTGTGATTATCTTGTATCTAGGAACCTTTTTCCAGACCCCTGATTACATGACTGTGACTGTTTATTATCTATTGTCTTAAATTTAGCATTGTTTTGTGCTAAATCTTAAATAATCCCGTGTCTGAACACAGTGTTATCTATATGGCCCACGTGTACTTTCTGTCTCTTTGTGTTGAAAAGAGAAAAAGCATGTGATAAAAGGCAGCCCGCAAAGGCTTAGAAATTAGCATATGAGCCTACCTATGTTTAGTTTAAACTAAGAATACCAAGAGAAAAAAGCAAATTTGATGATAAAAGTAAATTGGAAAGTTGATTAAAATTAAAAGTCCTATCTGAAAAATGAAAGTTTAATTTATACTAGACTGTCTCTTTAACTTTCCTTTGATATCCCTCAAATTCTCTATCCATAGGATCTTTAAATGAGGTACTATCCACTAGGGCATTGGCAAGGCGTACTCCAGGGATTAGCTTTCATTATTTTTCCCCCTGATGTTTTTATTGTAAAAATGATATATGATAGAAAACTTTATATCTCATTTCTACCCTCGAGCACTCCTAACAAGACAGAGTGCGAGTATTTCCCTGCCTAAGTTGGATCACTGGTCAATCACTCATTCACCTCAAATTGCTAAAACCTTATATTCTGGCTTGTTAGTGACATATGATAATTGAGCTTCACTGACATGTACAGAGAAAATGTATAACTGTGATTAAGTGTCACAGAGACAAGTGCCAGATAAATGTACCACTGTGAGGTAAACCGTATCATACTGAAGTATGCTGCGGTAAAAAGAGACAGATAAACTGTGTATGAAATTATTATAAAAAATGAAAAGATGGTACCATCATGCAGAAAATAGTTTATTTTCTTCTTTTTTTTTAAAGATAAGAAGCACATTAAAGAGACTTTCAACACCAGAATTTTTGTTGTTTTAAAAATATAGATAATCCCTTAATTACCCATTCCCCAGTTCTGCATAACCAACACAGTTATAATTATACACATTTTACCTCTGTGATTACCTTGTATCTAAGCCTATGCAGACTGCCCCCTTATTTCAGTTCTTTTGACAGACTTGCATTTTAGCCAATCAGTGCTCACTTCTAGGTAAATTCACTTGCATGAGCTCAATGTTATCTATATGAAACACATGAACTAACGCCATCTAGTGGTGAAAAACTATCAAAATGCTTTCAGATTAGAGGCGGCCTTCAAGGTGTAAGAAATTAGCATATGGAAGTCTTAGGTTTAGCTTTTAACTAAGAATACCAAGAGAACAAAGCAAAATTGGTGATAAAAGTAAATTGTAAAGTTGTTTAAAATTACATGTCCTATTTAAATTATGAAAGTTTATTTTGGACTTGACTGTCCCTTTAATTGCATATAACTATTAATATCAATGGACTATATGGGCTAGATTTAATAAGCAGCGGATGCTGCTTTATCCGCCCGTAGTTTCCAGATCACCGGAAACAGAAGTTAAGAAGCAGGCAATAGCCTTCTACATGCCCGCAGTTGCCATCCGCAACATGTATTTAAAGGAATTGCTAAAAGTCACTTCCTACGAGCTAAACGAAATTGTACATATGAAGACCTTAAATCACGAATGTTAAAAAGAGGATATTCAAATAAAGTTATTGATAAGGCATTTTTTGAAATCAAGGATACAGACAGGGTTACGGCGTTAGAGAAACAAGAGAGATCTCCCAGTAACACAAACTCAAATTCATCACATCATAGTCTAATCAATATGAAGATGTGTGTCACATTATCAAGAGATTTACCAATACTAATGGGGGACAAACATTTAAAGGAAACAATTGAACAAGGATGTATGCTTGTCCCAAAAAGGAATGCAACACTGGGCAATATACTTGCCCCAAGCATGTTAATGTCTCTTAGAGATTGGTTAATACCATCATCAGACCGTCCCTTTAAGGATTCCAATACATCATTTACTCCACCCTATATAAACACCACATTGGCCCTTCCCTCATTGCTTAGTATTGAAGTGAATTCCTCATTCTTATCCTGAGCCAATCTATGTGAACGCTGTTCACACCTAAGTCTCCCTGCTGCTGCAGAATCACCTGTGAACGCTGTTCACACTCAAGTCTCTTTGTTGCTGCTGTTTCTTTGTGAACGCTGTTCACACTAGAGCCATAGTAATCCTCAACCCTCCTACAACTTTCATCTGTGTCAGTCTCCTTCCGGATTTGCCCCTCTCCTACCTGCAACTCGGATCTCCGGTCTCACTATCAGATCCGCTCCACTTCCAATCCAGCTCCCCTCTCAAGTTCTACGCTAACGGCTTCTCTTGCGGTGACGTCACACGCCTGCTGCTCACTGCCTCCGGATCTCCTGCTTCCAGCCGGTGTACTCTCTTACCGCTCCAGACTCAGTAAGTGTGCAGACTTGTCCTAGTTGTCTCCACATAAGTATTTCTGTATTTCCTACTTGCCTCAATGTTATTTTGTTACCGGATAACTCAGATTAACTTCTCCTCAGGTTTGCTGGCTTACCCTCATTCTCCAATTGACTTTTGTTGTTCATTCCATTTTATGTTTACACCCGGGTTCTCCCTCTATCTCAAGGGGTCATATTTTTGCTATTTTTTATATGTTTGTGCACATACTGTTCCCTTTCTATTATCTTGCATTTCTTGGGAAAACTACAGTACATTTCTCCCTGCTGCAATTGTTAGTGCTAATTAGCACAGGTGGCAGCAATAGGGTTAATGTACTTGTGTATCCCTATAACAATTACAGCCTGGTGATACAAGGTAACCACTATTGCTACTACACTTACAAGTGTGGTTCCCTGTATCTTTTTGCTACATAAAATTATAAGTATCTTTCTGACTCAGCAGTTGTGGTCCAGCAATTCATTTGCTATTGTCTGTATTTTCCTAGATACAAGACTGAGCACTGTGACAGAATACTAAGCCTCATTTTCAACTATGGACCCAGCTGAGATCAATGCCCAGATGCAATCTTTAATTCAAAGAGTTGACCTTTTAACTGCTGGGTTAAATACCCTAAAAGCAGAAAATGATTCACTTAAAGCCTATATCAGGGACGTAGTGGATAAAATAATCCCTCTTACAGAACCCCAGGTTAGCCCCCCAGAAAAGTTCTATGGTGACAGGACCCTCTATAGGGAGTTTAAAAATGCCTGTCTGTTAATGTTCGCCCTCAAGCCACAAACCTACCCTAATGACAGGGTTAGAGTACTCACTACTATATCATATCTTAGAGGTGAGCCACGTACCTGGGCTAATACCTATTTTGAGAGTAATGAAGAGATATTGAATTCTCTAAAAAAAAAATTCACAGCAATGGGCCAACTTTATGAAGATCCATATAAGCAGCTTACTGCTGAAAATGCTATGCGGGCTCTTAAACAAAAAAAAGAGAGTGGTATAGGACTATATCACAGAATTCAAGAAGTGGGCAAAGGATTCCCAGTGGAACAACCTTTCGCTCAGGAATCAATTCAGATTAGGGCTCTCAGATGGTATTAAGGATGAGCTATCAAGATCAGAGCTCCCCAATACTCTAGAAGAGTTGATGACACTCAGCATAACTATAGATAGACGTCTTAGGGAGAGACACCAGGAAAGGTCCAGTCATGACCCTATCTCAAAAAATCTTGGTACCAGTACACATGTTCAATCATCCAGCAAAAGTTCTACTGAACCTATGGATATTGGATTCGTAAAAGGGCCTCTATCGCCCCAAGAAAAACTTAGAAGACGTACTAATAACTTATGTTTATACTGCGCATCTGAGGACCATACAGTCAAGGAATGTCCTTCCCTCTTGAGACAAAATAAGGGTAAGAACCTTTCTCATTCCTTCTGTTGTAACACCCAGCACAGTTCGTCCTCCTATCTAAAATTGCTCCTTCTTTTGCAGTGGGATCAGTTGCGTCTAGCCGCCTCCGCGATAATTGACTCCGGAGCCACAGCTTCCTATATTGATAAAGATTTCTGCACTACCAATAAAATACCACTAATGAAAAAAAAGCTCTCCTGTCTTTTTAAGAGGTATAGATGGGAAAACCATAACCACTGGGCCCGTAGAATACCATACTATCCCTCTACTGGTAACCGGTTCTGACCACCATAAGGAATACTTATCATTTGATATTATTTGTTCTCCTGTTTCACCTATAGTTTTAGGCATTCAATGGTTACATACACATAACCCACAGATTGATTGGAATACATCAACACTTACATATAATTCTCCTTACTGTGTAAACACCTGTCTCCCTGATAGTATTCTTCAGACTTCTGCAGTGCCTGATCATAGTGATATACCTGAGGTTTATAGAGATTTTACAGATGTCTTTAGTAAAAAGGAGGCTGACAGTCTTCCTCCTCATAGGAAGTACGATTGTCCCATAGAGATCTATCCAGGTTCAGAGATTCCCTTCGGACACATATTTCCACTATCAAATTCAGAATTAGAACAACTCAAAACTTATCTGGATGAGAATTTGAAAAAAGGCTTTATTCGACCTTCCACGTCTCCAGCTGGAGCAGGCATATTTTTTGTTAAAAATAAAGATGGGACTCTTAGACCCATAATTGACTATCGTCAATTAAACAAGATCACAGTGAAGAATCGCTACCCCCTACCTCTTATCCCAGAGCTCATTGAGAGGCTCGAAGGGGCTAGATTCTTCACGAAGTTAGATCTAAGGGGAGCATACAATCTGGTCCGTATAAGATCTGGCGACGAATGGCTGACGGCGTTTTGCACTCGGTACGGCCTCTTTGAATATGTCGTCATGCCATTCGGGTTGTGTAATGCCCCTGCTACCTTCCAGCATCTGATAAACGACCTGTTTAGAGACGTCCTAGACGTATATATCGTTATTTACTTGGATGATATCCTTATATATTCTAAGACCTATGAACAGCATGAACTTCATGTATGACAAAGTTTTTATCCAGGCTAAGAAGTAACTACTTGTATGCCAAAGCTGAGAAATGCATTTTCAATTCAACAATCTATTTCGTTCCTGGGTTATGAAATTTCTCCTTCTGGTATCTCGTATGGAGGATAATAAAATTACGGCATTATTAAATTGGCCTACACCAAAGTCTAAACGTCAGGTACAGTGTTTTATGGGTTTGCTACTTCTATCGTAAATTTATAAGAAATTTTTCTAAGTTAGCAATACCTTTAACCAGACTCACTAAAGCCAAATATTACCTTTTAAATGGACCAGCTGTGTCACAGGAAGCTTTTGATTTCTTCAAACAGAAATTCACTAGTTGCACCTATTCTGCATTTCCCAAACCCTAAACTCCAATATATTTTAGAGGGTCGACGCCCTCCAATTTTATGCGATAGGTCGCCAGTACTATCACAAAGAGTCACCCATAACCGAAACCTTTACAACCCGTAGCCTTCTATTCACGAAACCTAAACACTGCTGAACCAAACTACCCCATAGGGGAGAAGGAAACTCCTCGCCATAAAACTTTCTCTAGAACAATTGGCGTCATCTATTGGAAGGCACTGAATTACCAAAACTGATCTACACTGACCACCGAATCTCCAATACCTGAAAACTACATAGAACCTTGTCCGCCAGACAAGTTAGGTGGAACCTCTTCTTCCTCGCGGTTTAAACTTCCTCATTAACTACCGTCCATCCTCAAAAAACCAGAAGGTGGATGCTCTCTCACGAATGCCTGAAGAACCGATAACTCCTCATCTTCAACAAACTTTTATTCCTTCTCTGAAACTTTCTTTGTTTCACTTCTGATCACATTTACCACTTCTCCCTGAAGGAACAGCAAAATGATCAGACTAAACCAATTCCCCCTCTTGCAACGCAATCTCAGAGGGTTGCTACTGTTTCCCACAACCCGTCTTTATATTCCACCATCTCTCAGAAGATCTCTACTTGAGGCAGTACACGATTCCCCTCTTGCTGGACACCCTGGTATTGCTAAGACTCAAGAATTAGCCAAGAGGAACTATTGGTGGCCAAAGATGAGTAGTGATATTACACAACATGTCCTAACATGTCCTATTTGTACCACTTCCAAGAGGAAGAAACAACCTCCCTATGGTCTTTTACTTCCACTACCAACTCCCAAAAGACCCTGGTCTGAAATTGCCCTAGACTTCATAGTCTATTTACCACTATCTGCAAAGAACAACACTATCCTTGTTGTGGTAGACCTATTCACCAAAATGTGTCATTTCATCCCATTCAGCAAGTTGCCAACTTCTCTCGAGACTGTTCAGCTCCTCATCACTCACGTTATCAAACTTCATGGTTTACCCCAAACTATACTAAGCGACCGAGGAACTCAATTCTCCAGCAAATTATGGATGGAATTCTGTAGGTTATTCCACATTGATAGAAGACTGACCACTGCATACCACCCACAGTCAAATGGACAAACGGAACGTTGTAATCAATGGCTAGAACAATTCCTGAGATCCTTCTGCTCTACACAACATCATCTCTGGGCAGAATATCTCCCATATGCTAAGTTCTGCTATAACAATACATTACACTCAACTACTAATCAGACACCGTTTTACTCTAACTATGGCTTTCATCCTACGTTTCACTTGCATCCAACCCAGGACTCTACCTCTCCCACCATTTCTGAGATCTCAGACATCATTTCTTCGAACTTCAAGTGTATTGAGACCTCCATACAGAACGCTAAAACCATATACAAGAAATACTATGATAGACGTAGAACACCACCACCACCACCACAATATATGGTTGGAGATTTGGTTTGGCTCTCCACCAAGAATCTCAGAATGAATTGTCCCTCCAAGAAACTATCACCACTCTATGTTGGACCTTATCCAATCGAACGCATAATCAATGTCAATGCAGTTCGTCTCACTCTACCTGATACTTTGAAAATCCACCCAACCTTTCATGTGTCCCTGCATAAGCCATACCGTGCTCTGAGGGGATCTTCCAAACATTCCTACGTTCCTCCTGTTCAAATTGATCCGAACCTAGAATACGAAGTTCGGGCTATCCTGGATTCACGGCTCAGTCATGGAACTCTGCAGTACCTAGTTAGTTGGAACGGTTATCCTCAGGATGATGACTCCTGGGAACCAGCGACTAACATTTCAGCTCCCAGGTTGATCTCTCGTTTCCATCAAAGGAACCCAGAACGTCCGGCACCTTGAGCTCCGGTGTCGCTCCTTGACGGGGGGATCCTGTCAGGACTACTCTTTGAGATTGGTTAATACCATCATCAGACCATCCCTTTAAGGATTCCAATACATCAATTACTCCACCCTATATAAACACCACATTGGCCCTTCCCTCATTGCTTAGTATTGAAGTGAATTCCTCATTCTTATCCTGAGCCAATCTATGTGAACGCTGTTCACACCTAAGTCTCCCTGCTGCTGCAGAATCACCTGTGAACGCTGTTCACACTCAAGTCTCTTTGTTACTGCTGTTTCTTTGTGAACGCTGTTCACACTAGAGCCGTAGTAATCCTCAACCCTCCTACAACTTTCATCTGTGTCAGTCTCCTTCCGGATTTGCCCCTCTCCTACCTGCAACTCGGATCTCCGGTCTCACTATCAGATCCGCTCCACTTCCAATCCAGCTCCCCTCTCAAGTTCTACGCTAACGGCTTCTCTTGCGGTGACGTCACACGCCTGCTGCTCACTGCCTCCGGATCTCCCGCACCCAGCCGGTGTACTCTCTTACCGCTCCAGACTCAGTAAGTGTGCAGACTTGTCCTAGTTGTCTCCACATAAGTATTTCTGTATTTCCTACTTGCCTCAATGTTATTTTGTTACCGGTTAACTCAGATTAACTTCTCCTCAGGTTTAACCACATAACATATGTGCTGGCTTACCCTCATTCTCCAATTGACTTTTGTTGTTCATTCCATTTTATGTTTACACCCGGGTTCTCCCTCCTATCTCAAGGGGTCATATTTTTGCTATTTTTATATGTTTGTGCACATACTGTTCCCTTTCTATTATCTTGCATTTCTTGGGAAAACTACAGTACATTTCTCCCTGCTGCAATTGTTAGTGCTAATTAGCACAGGTGGCAGCAATAGGGTTAATGTACTTGTATATCCCTATAACAATTACAGCCTGGTGATACAAGGTAACCACTATTGCTACTACACAATTACAAGTGTGGTTCCCTGTATCTTTTTGCTACATAAAATTATAAGTATCTTTCTGACTCAGCAGTTGTGGTCCAGCAATTCATTTGCTATTGTCTGTATTTTCCTAGATACAAGACTGAGCACTGTGACAGTTAAGAACTGAAACACATTCTGGGTCATCATGGATGAGGCATAATGGAACTTTTAAATGCGGGAGAAAAGCATGTACGTCATGCACTCATATTAATATTTCTTCCACACTTAAGTCCCATGTTACGGGAGAAGAATTTACAGCCAGAGGTTGTGTAAGCTGCAAGAGTACATTTGTCAGTTACATAATAGAGGGTACAAATTGCAGTACACAGCTAGGACTACCAGAGAAGTAGGCAAACACATTAGAGAACATTTGTCAGTTACATAATAGAGGGTACAAATTGCAGTACACAGCTAGGACTACAAGAGAAGTAGGCAAACACATTAGAGAACATTTGTCAGTTACATAATAGAGGGTACAAATTGCAGTACACAGCTAGGACTACAAGAGAAGTAGGCAAACACATTAGAGAACATTTGTCCTATATCTCAAACAAACGCACATGCTCTGCCCTGTCACATATTGAGTTTCACCATCAAGACGTTACGTTCTTTACGTGGCAGGCCATAGAGCAGGTAACAACACCACCAAGGGGTGGAGATAAGCTATCAATATTATGTAAACAAGACACATATTGGATTTTTAAAACCAAGTGCCTTTTGCCGCACGGCTACAACTCAGAGTACGACATTAGTAACTATTGGCAGAAATAATAATTGTGATGGTTTTCTTATTCCTTTTTATGTATGTATTTAATAGTGAACTAGTATTGATGTGTGAGCTAGGTGAGAATATAATTATGCCATTTGGTATTATTATTATATATTTAATTACATAAAGAGTAAACACAAAGCAATAATAATCCATATCATAGAGGACATAGACTTACACTTTATCTTATGAACATTTTGAGTGTTATTAGTAGTCCAACTATATGGTTTATGCTTAGTAACTGATCTAATTGTTCCACTCAGTCTGGCATATATTTAAATTACAGCATCTATATAAATAATTCCCTGAATTTATTAATAGGGACAAAGACCTAAGATTATTAGAGTAAAAAGGCAAATTCATAAAATGTGAACATAAACACTATGTATATGTATCTCTTTTATCTATGCTCTTAATCTGGTGTTTAGATGGGCTGGAAACATGACCCATGCTCACACATATGGGTGTATATATATATATATATATATATATACACATATATTATGTTATATGACATTTATATCTTGTCCCTCATTAAGGTACTGTACTATCAAATTTCCTGCATAATTTACTAATAATTATAGGTTTAATTTATTATTTGCTTACAACATTGCTTTATTATTGTTATATTATTAATATCTACATTTTTGTAAATCCAATGTACCTATGTATTTAACATATTGACATTGCATGTATATACACACAATATTTGAGTAAGTGATTATAGGGTTAAGTTTTAGGATCAATTGTTTTTAACCAATGAACACGGATTGTATGGCATAAAAGGGTGCACCACCTAACAGGTGCTATTCTATGATTACGATCAATATGATCTAAACCGGTCAGATTTACTTTGCCCAAACCTACCCCATGTAGCTGTATGTTCTACGCATACATCGTTTAAGGAATAAAGTGATATTATTTTTCTAATGCTTCGTTTTTGGACTTTTTTTTACATTTGCTATGGTGGATAGTGGGGCATCCACTCTGTTATTTAACAAAGCTTTTTTATCTGTTGGATACCAAGTCTCGGCTATATACATACATTTTTTAAGAGCAGCAGTGAACATAATGCACTCCCCTTAACTGATCACGGACTTTGGATCTTTGACACAGGACTTTGGATCTTGGGTTTTTGATTACCAGCATTATCTGTGCAATCCGTGGGATACAGAGTTACTGGTTGAATTTTGGGTGATTGGTGCATCATTATATTACCAGTCTGGATTACACCGCTTACACAGCTGACTGTGGCGTCACCAAGCAAGAAGCCGGTTCGATTGTGGATAGGCCGGTCCTCATCACGTGGTACACCACATGCAGCTAGCATGAGGAGAAGGGGAAACCGTTTGTGCCAGAATGCTGCATGAAAACAAGACACCGGCTCCACTTGGCTAGACCGCACAACCTGTATCAACACGCTGTTTTTTGGTGAGTGCTGATCCGTTTGCTCTTAATTTATGCTATGAACTGTTGCTGTATTTGACGGCTGGGGGATCATTTGACTACACGCTGTTGAGTCAAGGGAAAAACATAATTTATGTAAGAACTTACCTGATAAATTCATTTCTTTCATATTAGCAAGAGTCCATGAGCTAGTGACGTATGGGATATACATTCCTACCAGGAGGGGCAAAGTTTCCCAAACCTCAAAATGCCTATAAATACACCCCTCACCACACCCACAATTCAGTTTAACGAATAGCCAAGAAGTGGGGTGATAAAAAAGTGCGAAAGCATATAAAATAAGGAATTGGAATAATTGTGCTTTATACAAAATCATAACCACCACAAAAAAAGGGCGGGCCTCATGGACTCTTGCTAATATGAAAGAAATGAATTTATCAGGTAAGTTCTTACATAAATTATGTTTTCTTTCATGTAATTAGCAAGAGTCCATGAGCTAGTGACGTATGGGATAATGATTACCCAAGATGTGGATCTTTCCACACAAGAGTCACTAGAGAGGGAAGGATAAAATAAAGACAGCCAATTCCTGCTGAAAATAATCCACACCCAAAATAAAGTTTAATGAAAAACATAAGCAGAAGATTCAAACTGAAACCGCTGCCTGAAGTACTTTTCTACCAAAAACTGCTTCAGAAGAAGAAAATACATCAAAATGGTAGAATTTAGTAAAAGTATGCAAAGAGGACCAAGTTGCTGCTTTGCAAATCTGATCAACCGAAGCTTCATTCCTAAACGCCCAGGAAGTAGAAACTGACCTAGTAGAATGAGCTGTAATCCTCTGAGGCGGAGTTTTACCCGACTCAACATAGGCAAGATGAATTAAAGATTTCAACCAAGATGCCAAAGAAATGGCAGAAGCTTTCTGGCCTTTTCTAGCACCGGAAAAAATAACAAATAGACTAGAAGTCTTTCGGAAAGACTTAGTAGCTTCAACATAATATTTCAAAGCTCCAACAACATCCAAAGAATGCAACGATTTCTCCTTAGAATTCTTAGGATTAGGACATAATGAAGGAACCACAATTTCTCTACTAATGTTGTTGGAATTCACAACTTTAGGTAAAAATTCAAAAGAAGTTCGCAACACCGCCTTATCCTGATGAAAAATCAGAAAAGGAGACTCACAAGAAAGAGCAGATAATTCAGAAACTCTTCTGGCAGAAGAGATGGCCAAAAGGAACAAAACTTTCCAAGAAAGTAATTTAATGTCCAATGAATGCATAGGTTCAAACGGAGGAGCTTGAAGAGCTCCCAGAACCAAATTCAAACTCCAAGGAGGAGAAATTGACTTAATGACAGGTTTTATACGAACCAAAGCTTGTACAAAACAATGAATATCAGGAAGAATAGCAATCTTTCTGTGAAAAAGAACAGAAAGAGCAGAGATTTGACCTTTCAAGGAACTTGCGGACAAACCCTTATCTAAACCATCCTGAAGAAACTGTAAAATTCTCTGTATTCTAAAAGAATGCCAAGAAAAATGATGAGAAATACACCAAGAAATATAAGTCTTCCAGACTCTATAATATATCTCTCTAGATACAGATTTACGAGCCTGTAACATAGTATTAATCACAGAGTCAGAGAAACCTCTTTGACCAAGAATCAAGCGTTCAATCTCCATACCTTTAAATTTAAGGATTTCAGATCCTGATGGAAAAAAGGACCTTGTGACAGAAGGTCTGGTCTTAACGGAAGAGTCCACGGTTGGCAAGAGGCCATCCGGACAAGATCCGCATACCAAAACCTGTGAGGCCATGCCGGAGCTACCAGCAGAACAAACGAGCATTCCTTCAGAATCTTGGAGATTACTCTTGGAAGAAGAACTAGAGGCGGAAAGATATAAGCAGGATGATACTTCCAAGGAAGTGATAATGCATCCACTGCCTCCGCCTGAGGATCCCGGGATCTGGACAGATACCGGGGAAGTTTCTTGTTTAGATGAGACGCCATCAGATCTATTTCTGGAAGTTCCCACATTTGAACAATCTGAAGAAATACCTCTGGGTGAAGAGACCATTCGCCCGGATGCAACGTTTGGCGACTGAGATAATCCGCTTCCCAATTGTCTATACCTGGGATATGAACCGCAGAGATTAGACAGGAGCTGGATTCCACCCAAACCAAAATTCAAGATACTTCTTTCATAGCCAGAGGACTGTGAGTCCCACCTTGATGATTGATGTATGCCACAGTTGTGACATTGTCTGTCTGAAAACAAATGAACGATTCTCTCTTCAGAAGAGGCCAAAACTGAAGAGCTCTGAAAATTGCACGGAGTTCCAAAATATTGATCGGTAATCTCACCTCCTGAGATTCCCAAACTCCTTGTGCCGTCAGAGATCCCCACACAGCTCCCCAACCTGTGAGACTTGCATCTGTTGAAATTACAGTCCAGGTCGGAAGCACAAAAGAAGCCCCCTGAATTAAACGATGGTGATCTGTCCACCACGTTAGAGAGTGTCGAACAATCGGTTTTAAAGATATTAATTGAGATATCTTTGTGTAATCCTTGCACCATTGATTCAGCATACAGAGCTGAAGAGGTCGCATGTGAAAACGAGCAAAGGGGATCGCGTCCGATGCAGCAGTCATAAGACCTAGAATTTCCATGCATAAGGCTACCGAAGGGAATGATTGTGACTGAAGGTTTCGACAAGCTGAAATCAATTTTAGACGTCTCTTGTCTGTTAAAGACAGAGTCATGGACACTGAATCTATCTGGAAACCCAGAAAAGTTACCCTTGTCTGAGGAATCAATGAACTTTTTGGTAAATTGATCCTCCAACCATGATCTTGAAGAAACAACACAAGTCGATTCGTATGAGATTCTGCTAAATGTAAAGACTGAGCAAGTACCAAGATATCGTCCAAATAAGGAAATACCACAATACCCTGTTCTCTGATTACAGACAGAAGGGCACCGAGAACCTTTGTAAAAATTCTTGGAGCTGTAGCTAGGCCAAACGGCAGAGCCACAAACTGGTAATGCTTGTCCAGAAAAGAGAATCTCAGGAACTGATAATGATCTGGATGAATCGGAATATGCAGATATGCATCCTGTAAATCTATTGTGGACATATAATGCCCTTGCTGAACAAAAGGCAAGATAGTCCTTACAGTTACCATCTTGAACGTTGGTATCCTTACATAACGATTCAATATTTTTAGATCCAGAACTGGTCTGAAGGAATTCTCCTTCTTTGGTACAATGAAGAGATTTGAATAAAACCCCATCCCCTGTTCCGGAACTGGAACTGGCATAATTACTCCAGCCAACTCTAGATCTGAAACACAATTCAGAAATGCTTGAGCTTTCACTGGATTTACTGGGACACGGGAAAGAAAAAATCTCTTTGCAGGAGGTCTCATCTTGAAACCAATTCTGTACCCTTCTGAAACAATGTTCTGAATCCAAAGATTGTGAACAGAATTGATCCAAATTTCTTTGAAAAAACGTAACCTGCCCCCTACCAGCTGAGCTGGAATGAGGGCCGCACCTTCATGTGGACTTAGAAGCAGGCTTTGCCTTTCTAGCAGGCTTGGATTTATTCCAGACCGGAGATGGTT
Organism: Bombina bombina; assembly: GCF_027579735.1. NCBI lineage: Eukaryota > Metazoa > Chordata > Amphibia > Anura > Bombinatoridae > Bombina > Bombina bombina. The sequence goes on along the minus strand of NC_069503.1, from coordinate 1,151,110,533 downwards.
TCCAAACTGAAACTGCTCCTGAGGATGAAGGATTAGGCTTTTGTTCTTTGTTGAAACGAAAGGAACGAAAATGATTATTAGCCCTGTTTTTACCCTTAGATTTTTTATCCTGTGGTAAAAAAGTTCCTTTCCCACCAGTAACAGTTGAGATAATAGAATCCAACTGAGAACCAAATAATTTGTTACCCTGGAAAGAAATGGAAAGTAGAGTTGATTTAGAAGCCATATCAGCATTCCAAGTCTTAAGCCATAAAGCTCTTCTAGCTAAAATAGCTAGAGACATAAACCTGACATCAACTCTGATAATATCAAAAATGGCATCACAGATAAAATTATTAGCATGCTGAAGAAGAAGAATAATATCATGAGAATCATGATCTGTTACTTGTTGCGCTAAAGTTTCCAACCAAAAAGTTGAAGCTGCAGCAACATCAGCCAATGATATAGCAGGTCTAAGAAGATTACCTGAACACAGATAAGCTTTTCTTAGAAAGGATTCAATTTTCCTATCTAGAGGATCCTTAAACGAAGTACCATCTGACGTAGGAATAGTAGTACGTTTAGCAAGGGTAGAAATAGCCCCATCAACTTTAGGGATTTTGTCCCAAAATTCTAATCTGTCAGACGGCACAGGATATAATTGCTTAAAACGTTTAGAAGGAGTAAATGAATTACCCAATTTATCCCATTCTTTGGAAATTACTGCAGAAATAGCATTAGGAACAGGAAAAACTTCTGGAATAACCACAGGAGATTTAAATACCTTATCTAAACGTTTAGAATTAGTATCAAGAGGACCAGAATCCTCTATTTCTAAAGCAATTAGTACTTCTTTAAGTAAAGAACGAATAAATTCCATTTTAAATAAATATGAAGATTTATCAGCATCAATCTCTGAGACAGAATCCTCTGAACCAGAAGAGTCATCAGAATCAGAATGATGATGTTCATTTAAAAATTCATCTGTAGGGAGAGAAGTTTTAAAAGATTTTTTACGTTTACTAGAAGGAGAAATAACAGACATAGCCTTCTTTATGGATTCAGAAACAAAATCTCTTATGTTATCAGGAACATTCTGCACCTTAGATGTTGAAGGAACTGCAACAGGCAATGGTACTTTACTAAAGGAAATATTATCTGCATTAACAAGTTTGTCATGACAATTAATACAAACAACAGCCGGAGGAATAGCTACCAAAAGTTTACAGCAGATACACTTAGCTTTGGTAGATCCAGCACTAGACAGCGATTTCCCTGTAGTATCTTCTGACTCAGATGCAACGTGAGACATCTTGCAATATGTAAGAGAAAAAACAACATATAAAGCAAAATTGATCAAATTCCTTAAATGACAGTTTCAGGAATGGGAAAAAATGCCAAAGAACAAGCTTCTAGCAACCAGAAGCAATGAAAAAATGAGACTGAAATAATGTGGAGACAAAAGCGACGCCCATATTTTCTAGCGCCAAATCAGACGCCCACATTATTTGGCGCCTAAATGCTTTTGGCGCCAAAATGACGCCACATCCGGAACGCCGACATTTTTGGCGCAAAATAACGTCAAAAAATGACGCAACTTCCGGCGACACGTATGACGCCGGAAACGGAAAAGAATTTTTTGCGCCAAAAAAGTCTGTGCCAAGAATGACGCAATAAAATGAAGCATTTTCAGCCCCCGCGAGCCTAACAGCCCACAGGGAAAAAAGAGTCAAATTTTTGAAGGTAAGAAAAAAATGACTAATTCAAGTGCATTATCCCAAATATGAAACTGACTGTCTGAAAAATAAGGAATGTTGAACATTCTGAGTCAAGGCAAATAAATGTTTGAATACATATATTTAGAACTTTATAAACAAAGTGCCCAACCATAGCTTAGAGTGTCACAGAAAATAAGATTTACTTACCCCAGGACACTCATCTACATGTTTGTAGAAAGCCAAACCAGTACTGAAACGAGAATCAGCAGAGGTAATGGTATATATAAGAGTATATCGTCGATCTGAAAAGGGAGGTAAGAGATGAATCTCTACGACCGATAACAGAGAACCTATGAAATAGACCCCGTAGAAGGAGATCACTGCATTCAAATAGGCAATACTCTCCTCACATCCCTCTGACATTCACTGCACGCTGAGAGGAAAACCGGGCTCCAACTTGCTGCGGAGCGCATATCAACGTAGAATCTAGCACAAACTTACTTCACCACCTCCATCGGAGGCAAAGTTTGTAAAACTGAATTGTGGGTGTGGTGAGGGGTGTATTTATAGGCATTTTGAGGTTTGGGAAACTTTGCCCCTCCTGGTAGGAATGTATATCCCATACGTCACTAGCTCATGGACTCTTGCTAATTACATGAAAGAAATATACACAGTTGATTCTCTTACCCTTGAGCACATTTATTACGTCCTAGATAAGTGCCATTTATTTACATGTATAGGCTCACAGAGCCTCTTTTCCTGTAAAAGACTGTTTGCACTTAATTAACAGCATCATATGGAAGTTGATATCACTCATAGCCATAAACACCACCTCTTTTCCACTGTTTTTTATAGCTTAACTTGTCCGCCACCGTTTAGGTGATCGGGATGATTGACACCCCCTGCTAGCTGCAGATTGGCTGCAAATGTGCAGGGTGTGGCATTGCACAAGGATTTCAAAAGAAATGCTTGTGCAATGTTAAATGCTGACATTGTATGCTGTCGTGATTCATGTCCGCTCGGCGTTTAATAAATTGACCCCTCTATCTGTGTTTGTTAATCTCTGTTGTAATATTGTCAAGTATTAAAATCCAGAAAACATAAAAAACATAATTTATGTAAGAACTTACCTGATAAATTCATTTCTTTCATATTGGCAAGAGTCCACAAGCTAGTGACATATGGGATATACAATCCTACCAGGAGGGGCAAAGTTTCCCAAACCTCAAAATGCCTATAAATACACCCCTCACCACACCCACAATTCAGTTTAACGAATAGCCAAGCAGTGGGGTGATAAAGAAAGGAGTAGAAAGCATCAACAAAGGAAATTTGGAAATAATTGTGCTTTATACAAAAAATCATAACCACCATAAAAAGGGTGGGCCTCATGGACTCTTGCCAATATGAAAGAAATGAATTTATCAGGTAAGTTCTTACATAAATTATGTTTTCTTTCATGTAATTGGCAAGAGTCCATGAGCTAGTGACATATGGGATATCAATACCCAAGATGTGGATCTCCACTCGAGTCACTAGAGAGGGAGGTAATAAAATAAAAACAGCCAAATCCCGCCGAAAAAATTAGTCCACAACCCAAAAAAAATAACTTTATTTCCATTTGAAAGAAAAAAACTTAAATCAAAAGCAGAAGAATCAAACTGAAACAGCTGCCAGAAGAAGCAAATACATCAAAACGGTAGAATTTAGTAAATGTATGCTAAGAGGACCAAGTTGCTGCTTTGCAAATCTGATCAACTGAAGCTTCATTCTTAAAAGCCCATGAAGAGGAGACTGATCTAGTAGAATGAGCTGTAATTCTCTGAGGTGGGGCTTGACCCGACTCCAAATAAGCTTGATGAATCAAAAGGTTTAACCAAGAGGCCAAGGAAATAGCAGAGGCCTTCTGACCTTTCCTAGGACCAGAAAATATAACAAATAGACTAAAAGTCTTCCTGAAATCTTTAGTAGCTTCAACATAATATTTCAAAGCTCTCACCACATCCAAAGAATGTAAGGATCTTTCCAAAGGATTCTTAGGATTAGGACACAAGGAAGGGAAAACAATTCTACTAATGTTGTTAGAATTCACAACCTTAGGTAAAAATTCAAAAGAAGTCCGCAAAACCGCCTTATCCTGATGAAAAATCAGAAAAGGAGATTCACAAGAAAGAGCAGATAGCTCAGAAACTCTTCTAGCAGAAGAGATGGCCAAAAGGAACAACACTTTCCAAGAAAGTAGTTTAATGCCCAAAGAATGCATAGGCTCAAATGGAAAAGCCTGTAAAGCCTTCAGAACCAAATTAAGACTCCAAGGAGGAGAAATTGATTTTATGACAGGCTTAATACGAACTAAAGCCTGTACAAAACAGTGTATATCAGGAAGTATAGCAATCTTTCTGTGAAATAAAACAGAAAGAGCGGAGATTTTTCCTTTCAAGGAACTTGCAGACAAACCCTTATCCAAACCATCCTGAAGAAACCGTAAAATTCTAGGAATTCTAAAAGAATGCCAAGAACATTTATGAGAAGAACACCATGAAATGTAAGTCTTCCAAACTCTATAATAAATCTTTCTAGAGACAGATTTACGAGCTTGTAACATAGTATTAATCACTGAGTCAGAGAAACCTCTATGACTTAGAACTAAGCGTTCAATTTCCATACCTTCAAATTTAATGATTTGAGATCCTGATGGAAAAATGGACCTTGAGATAGTAGGTCTGGCCGTAACGGAAGTGGCCAAGGTGGGCAACTGGACATCCGAACCAGATCCACATACCAAAACCTGTGTGGCCATGCTGGCGCCACCAGCAACACAAATGATTGTTCCATGATGATTTTGGAAATCACTCTTGGAAGGAGAACTAGAGGCGGGAAGATGTAAGCAGGATGATAACACCAAGGAAGTGTCAGCGCATCCACTGCTTCTGCCTGAACATCCCTGGCCCTGGACATGTATCTGGGAAGTTTCTTGTTTAGATGAGAGGCCATGAGATCTCTGGAAGACCCCACATCTGAACAATCTGAGAAAACACATCTGGATGGAGAGACCACTGCCCTGGATGTAAAGTCTGGCGGCTGAGATAATCCGCTTCCCAATTGTCTACACCTGGGATATGCACGGCAGAGATTAGACAGGAGCTGGATTCCGCCCAAACAAGTATTCGAGATACTTCTTTTATAGCTTGGGGACTGTGAGTCCCACCCGGATGATTGACATATGCCACTGTTGTGATATTGTCTGTCTGAAAACAAATGAACGGTTCTCTCTTTAACAGAGGCCAAAACTGAAGAGCTCTGAGAATTGCACGGAGATCTAAAATATTTATTGGTAATCTCGCCTCTTGAGATTTCCAAACCCCTTGTGCTGTCAGAGCTCCCCAAACAGCTCCCCAACCTGAGAGACTCGCATCTGTTGTGATCACAGTCCAGGTTGGCCGAACAAAAGAAGCCCCTTGAACTAAACGATGGTGATCTATCCACCATGTCAGAGAGTGTCGTACATTGGGATTTAAGGATATTAATTGTGATATCTTTGTATAATCCCTGCACCATTGATTCAGCATACAAAGCTGAAGAGGTCTCATGTGAAAACGAGCAAAGGGGATCGCGTCCGATGCTGCAGTCATGAGGCCTAAAACTTCCATGCACATAGCCATTGAAGGGAATGACTGAGACTGAAGGTGCTGGCAGGCTGCAACCAATTTTAAACGTCTTTTGTCTGAGTCATGGACACTGAATCTATCTGGAAGCCTAAAAAGGTGACCCTTGTCTGAGGAATCAAGAAACTCTTTGGTAAATTGATCCTCCAACCATGTTTCCGAAGAAACAACACTAGTTGATTTGTGTGAGATTCTGCAGAACGTAAAGACTGAGCTAGTACCAAGATATCGTCCAAATAAGGAAACACCGCAATACCCTGTTCTCTGATTACAGAGAGTAGGGCACCCAGAACCTTTGAAAAGATTCTTGGAGCTGTTGCTAGGCCAAATGGAAGAGCAACAAATTGGTAATGCTTGTCTAGAAAAAAGAATCTCAGAAACTGATAATGTTCTGGATGAATTGGAATATGAAGGTATGCATCCTGCAAGTCTATTGTGGACATATAATGTCCTTGCTGAACAAAAAGCAGAATAGTCCTTATAGTCACCATCTTGAAAGTTGGTACTCTTACATATCGATTGAAAATTTTCAGATCCAGAACTGGTCTGAATAAATTTTCCTTCTTTGGGACAATGAATAGATTTGAATAAAACCCCAAACCTTGTTCCAGAAGAGGAACTGGCATGATTACCCCTGAAGACTCCAGGTCTGAAACACACTTCAGGAAAGTCTGAGCTTTTACTGGATTTACTGGGATACGTGAGAGAAAAACATAATTTATGCTTACCTGATAAATTTATTTCTCTTGTAGTGTGTTCAGTCCACGGGTCATCCATTACTTATGGGATATATTCTCCTTCCCAACAGGAAGTTGCAAGAGGATCACCCAAGCAGAGCTGCTATATAGCTCCTCCCCTCACATGTCATATCCAGTCATTCGACCGAAACAAGACGAGAAAGGAGAAACTATAGGGTGCAGTGGTGACTGGAGTTATAATTTAAAATTTAGAACCTGCCTCAAAAAGACAGGGCGGGCCGTGGACTGAACACACTACAAGAGAAATAAATTTATCAGGTAAGCATAAATTATGTTTTCTCTTGTTAAGTGTGTTCAGTCCATGGGTCATCCATTACTTATGGGATACCAATACCAAAGCTAAAGTACACGGATGATGGGAGGGACAAAGCAGGAACATTAAACAGAAGGAACCACTGCCTGTAGAACCTTTCTCCCAAAAACAGCCTCCGAAGAAGCAAAAGTGTCAAATTTGTAAAATTTGGAAAAAGTATGAAGTGAAGACCAAGCTGCAGCCTTGCAAATCTGTTCAACAGAGGCCTCATTCTTAAAGGCCCAGGTGGAAGCCACAGCTCTAGTGGAATGAGCTGTAATTCTTTCAGGAGGCTGCTGTCCAGAAGTCTCATAGGCTAAGCGTATTATGCTACAAAGCCAAAAAGAGAGAGAGGTAGCCGAAGCCTTTTGACCTCTCCTCTGTCCAGAGTAAACGACAAACAGAGAAGAAGTTTGTCGAAAATCTTTAGTTGCCTGTAAGTAGAACTTCAGGGCACGGACCACGTCTAGATTATGCAAAAGACGTTCCTTCTTTGAAGAAGGATTAGGACATAACGATGGAACAACAATCTCTTGATTGATATTCCTGTTAGAAACAACCTTAGGTAAAAACCCAGGTTTAGTACGCAGGACTACCTTGTCTGAATGAAAGATCAGATAAGGAGAATCACAATGTAAGGCAGATAACTCAGAGACTCTTCGAGCCGAGGAAATAGCCATCAAAAACAGAACTTTCCAAGATAAAAGCTTAATATCAATGGAATGAAGGGGTTCAAACGGAACACCCTGAAGAACTTTAAGAACCAAGTTTAAGCTCCACGGAGGAGCAACAGTTTTAAACACAGGCTTAATCCTAGCCAAAGCCTGACAAAAGGCCTGGACGTCTGGATTCTCTGCCAGACGCTTGTGTAAAAGAATAGACAGAGCAGAAATCTGTCCCTTTAGTGAACTAGCGGATAAGCCCTTTTCTAAACCCTCTTGTAGAAAAGACAATATCCTAGGAATCATAACCTTACTCCATGAGTAACTCTTGGATTCACACCAATATAAATATTTACGCCATATCTTGTGGTAAATTTTTCTGGTAACAGGTTTCCGAGCCTGTATTAATGTATCAATAACCGTATCCGAAAACCCACGCTTTGATAGAATCAAGCGTTCAATTTCCAAGCAGTCAGCCTCAGAGAAATTAGGTTTGGATGGTTGAAAGGACCCTGGATTAGAAGGTCCTGCCTCAGGGGTAGAGACCATGGTGGACAGGACAACATGTCCACTAGGTCTGCATACCAGGTCCTGCGTGGCCACGCAGGCGCTATCAGAATCACCGATGCTCTCTCCTGTTTGATCCTGGCAATCAGTCGAGGTAGCAACGGAAAAGGTGGAAACACATAAGCTATGTTGAAAACTCAAGGGGCTGCTAGTGCATCTACCAGCACCGCACCCGGGTCCCTGGACCTGGATCCGTAACAAGGAAGCTTGGCGTTCTGGCGAGATGCCATGAGATCCAGATCCGGTTTGCCCCAACGACGAATCAGTTGAGCAAATACCTCCGGGTGAAGTTCCCACTCCCCCGGATGAAAGGTCTGTCGACTTAGAAAATCCGCCTCCCAGTTCTCCACGCCTGGGATGTAGATCGCTGACAGGTGGCAAGAGTGAGACTCTGCCCAGCGAATTATCTTCGAGACTTCCAACATCGCTAGGGAACTCCTGGTTCCCCCTTGATGATTGATGTAAGCCACAGTCGTGATGTTGTCCGACTGAAATCTGATGAACCTCAGTGTTGCTAACTGAGGCCAAGATAGAAGAGCATTGAATATTGCTCTTAATTCTAGAATGTTTATCGGGAGGAGTCTCTCCTCCTGAGTCCACGATCCCTGAGCCTTCAGGGAGTTCCAGACTGCTCCCCAGCCTAGTAGGCTGGCATCTGTTGTTACAATCGTCCAATCTGGTCTGCGAAAAGTCATTCCTTTGGACAGATGAACCCGTCACAACCACCAGAGCAGAGAATCTCTGGTCTCCTGGTCCAGATTTAGCAAAGGGGACAGATCTGAGTAATCCCCGTTCCATTGACTTAGCATGCATAGTTGCAGCGGTCTGAGATGTAGGCACGCAAATGGCACTATGTCCATTGCCGCGACCATTAAGCCGATTACTTCCATGCACTGAGCTACTGATGGGCATGGAATGGAGTGAAGGACACGGCAAGCATTGAGAATCTTTGATAACCTGGACTCCGTCAGGTAAATCTTCATCTCTACAGAATCTATAAGAGTCCCTAGAAAAGGGACCCTTGTGAGTGGTACCAGAGAACTCTTCTCCACGTTCACTTTCCACCCATGCGACCTCAGAAATGCTAGAACTATCTCTGTATGAAACTTTGCATTTTGAAAACTTGACGCTTGTATCAGAATGTCGTCTAGGTACGGAGCCACCGCTATGCCTCGTGGTCTTAGTACCGCCAGAAGTGAGCCCAGAACCTTTGTAAAAATTCTCGGGGCCGTAGCTAACCCGAAGGTAAGAGCTACAAACTGGTAATGCCTGTCTAGAAAGGCAAACCTTATTTACCGATAATGATCTTTGTGAATCGGTATGTGAAGGTAGGCATCCTTTATGTCCACTGTGGTCATATATTGACCCTCTTGGATCATGGGTAGGATGGTCCGAATGGTTTCCATCTTGAACGACGGAACCCTTAGGAATTTGTTTAAGATCTTTAAGTCTAAGATTGGTCTGAAAGTTCCCTCTTTCTTGGGAACCACAAACAGATTTGAATAAAACCCTTGCCCCTGTTCCGTTCGCTGAACTGGGTGGATCACTCCCATCACTAAGAGGTCTTGTACACATTGTAGAAATGCCTCTTTCTTTACTAGGTTTGTTGATAACCTTGACAGATGAAACCTCCCTTGTGGAGGAGAAGTTTTGAAATCCAGAAGGTATCCCTGAGATATAATCTCCAACGCCCAGGGATCCTTTACATCTCTTGCCCAAGCCTGGGCGAAGAGAGAAAGTCTGCCCCCCACTAGATCCGTCTCCGGAAAGGGGGCCCTGTCTTCATGCTGTCTTAGGGGCGGAAGTAGGCTTTCTGGCCTGCTTGCCCTTGTTCCATGACTGGTTGCCTTTCCAACCCTGTCTGTAACGAGCAGTAGTTCCTTCCTGTTTTGGAGCGGAGGAAGTTGATGCTGCTCCTGCCTTGAAATTACGAAAGGCACGAAAATTAGACTGTTTGGCCTTTGATTTGGCCCTGTCCTGAGGAAGGGTGTGGCCCTTACCTCCAGTAATGTCAGCAATAATTTCCTTCAAGCCGGGCCCGAATAAGGTCTGCCCTTTGAAAGGAATGTTTAGTAGTTTAGACTTAGAAGTTACATCTGCTGACCAGGATTTAAGCCATAGCGCTCTGCGCGCCTGTATGGCGAATCCGGAATTCTTAGCCGTAAGTTTGGTTAAATGCACTACGGCATCCGAAACAAACGCATTAGCCAGCTTAAGGGTTCCAATCTTGCTCAAAGATTCATCCAATGGTGCTGTGCGAATCGCCTCTTCCAGAGACTCAAACCAGAATGCCGCTGCAGCAGTAACAGGCGCAATGCATGCAAGAGGCTGTAATATAAAACCTTGTTGAACAAACATTTTCTTAAGGTAACCCTCTAATTTTTTATCCATTGGATCTGAGAAAGCACAGCTATCCTCCACCGGGATAGTGGTACGCTTGGCTAAAGTAGAAACTGCTCCCTCCACCTTAGGGACCGTCTGCCATAAGTCTCGTGTGGTGGCGTCTATAGGGAACATTTTTCTAAATATCGGAGGAGGGGAAAAAGGCACACCGGGTCTATCCCACTCCTTGCTAATAATCTCTGTAAGCCTCTTTGGTATAGGAAAAACGTCAGTACACACCGGTACCGCATAGTATTTATCCAGCCTACATAATTTCTCTGGGATTGCCACCATGTCACAATCATTCAGAGCCGCTAACACCTCCCCTAGCAACACGCGGAGGTTCTCAAGCTTAAATTTAAAATTTGAAATTTCTGAATCCGGTCTCCCCGAATCAGAACCGTCACCCACAGAATGAAGCTCTCCGTCCTCATGTTCTGCAAATTGTGACGCAGTATCAGACATGGCTCTCGTGTCATCGGCGCGCTCTGTCCTTAACCCAGAGCTGTCGCGCTTGCCTCTTAACTCGGGCATATTGTATAATACTTCTTTCATAACATTAGCCATATCATGTAAAGTGATTTGTAAGGGCCTTGATGTACTTGGTGCCTCAATCTTACGCACCTCCCGAGCGGGAGACGAAGGTACTGACACGTGAGGAGAGTTAGACGGCATAACTTCCCCCTCGTTGTCTGGTGATAATTTCTTTATCGGTACAGATTGACTTTTATTCAAAGTAATATCAATACAATTGGTACACATATTTCTATTGGGCTCCACATCGGCTTTTAAACATAATGAACAAGCAGATTCCTCTGTATCAGACATGTTTAAACAGACTAGCAATAAAGCTAGCAAGCTTGGAAATTACTTCAATAAGTTTACAAGCAATATAAAAAACGCTGAAGCACTTTTTAAAAAAACACAATTGAATAACAAAGAACTAGTTCAGTTATAGTCAACAATTCTTTAAATGTATTAATTAGCAGAGGATTGCACCCATTAGCAAAAGGATGATTAACCCCTCAGTACCCAAAACGGATATCAAATTAAGATTTAACGCTTTTATCACAGTCAAACACACTGTCACAGGTCTGCTGTGACTGATTACCTCCCTCAAAAACGAATTTTGAAGACCCCTGAGCTCTCTGGAGACATCCTGGATCAAAGAGGAAGAAGCAGGAAGACTGTGCTAGAATTTTAACTGCGCAACAAGGCGCTAAAAAAGGTCCCTCCCACTCCTATTACAACAGTGGGAGACCTGATATAACGGTTTCTATGCAGAAATATACGTTAGCCGTGTGGAAAAAAATCATGCCCAAAAAGATTTATCACCAAAGTACCTCACAAAACGATTAACATGCTAGTAAACGTTTTAAAAAACAACATTTCAGATGCTGTGTAAAGTTATTACTAAGCCTGCTACCAGTCGCTTCTACTGCAGTTAAGGCTCACACATTATATCAGTATTAACAGTATTTTTTCAGTCAAATTCTAGTCCCTAGAAAATAACTCTACTGTGCATACATTTATCAGCCTGATACCAGTCACTACTACTGCATTTAAGGCTGTACTTACATCATACGGGTAACAGCAGTGTTTTCTTAGTCCATTCCATTCCCAGAAAATATTGTACTGCACATACCTCATTTGCGGGAGACCCCGCATGCTATTCCCATTTTCTGAAGTTACCCCACTCCTCAGAATGTCGAGAACAGCCAGTGGATCTTAGTTACGCCTGCTAAGATCATAGAAAACGCAGGCAGTTTCTTCTTCCAAATACTGCCTGAGATAGAAAAACAGCACACTCCGGTGCTATTTAAAATAACAAACTTTTGATTGAAGAATAATTAAGTAAAAACTTCAGCTCCTCTCGCGACCACCTTCTTTTTTTGAGGGTTGCAAGAGAATGACTGGATATGACATGTGAGGGGAGGAGCTATATAGCAGCTCTGCTTGGGTGATCCTCTTGCAACTTCCTGTTGGGAAGGAGAATACATCCCATAAGTAATGGATGACCCGTGGACTGAACACACTTAACAAGAGAAAAATCTTCTCACAGGAGGTCTTACTCTGAATCCTATTCGATATCCTTGAGAGACAATGCTCTGAATCCATTGATTTTGAACAGATTTTATCCAAATATCCTTGAAAAACCTTAATCTGCCCCCTACCAGCTGAGCTGGAATGAGGGCCGCACCTTCATGTGGACTTAGGGGCTGACTTTGGTTTCCTAAAAGGCTTGGATTTATTCCAATTTGAGGAACGCTTCCAATTGGAGGCAGATTCCTTGGGGGAAGGATTGAATTTTTGTTCCTTATTCTGACGAAAGGAACAAAAACAGTTAAAGCCTTAGATTTACCCTTAGGTTTTTTATCCTGAGGCAGAAAAACTCCCTTTCCCCCAGTAACAGTTGAAAAAATAGAATCCAACTGGGACCCAAATAAATTATTACCTTGGAAAGAAAGAGACAGTAATCTAGAATTAGATGTCATATCAGCATTCCAGGATTTAAGCCACAAAGCTATTCTAGCTAAAATAGCTAAAGACATGGATATAACATCAATTTTGATAATATAAAAATAGCATCATAAATAAAATGATTAGCATATTGCAGTAAGCGAATAATGCTAGATAAGTCAGAATCCAATTCCTGTTGCGCTAAATTCTCCAACCAGAAAGTTGATGCAGCCGCAACATCAGCCAAAGAAATTGCAGGTCTAAGAAGATGACCTGAATATAAATAGGCCTTCCTTAGATAAGATTCAAGCTTCCTATCTAAAGGATCCTTAAAGGAAGTACTATCTTCCATAGGAATAGTGGTACATTTAGCAAGAGTAGAAATAGCCCCATCAACTTTGGGGATCTTTTCCCAAAACTCTATAGATTTTGCTGGTAAAGGATACAATTTTTTAAACCTTGAAGAAGGAATAAAAGAAGTACCTGGCTTATTCCATTGCTTTAGAAATCATATCAGAAATAGCCTCAGGAATAGGAAAACCCCCTGGAGAAACCACAGGAGGTTTAAAAACAGCATTTAAACGTTTATTAGACTGAACGTCAAGAGGACTGGTTACCTCAATATCCAAAGTAATTAACACTTCTTTTAATAAAGAACGCATATACTCAATTTTAAATAAATAAGTAGATTTGTTAGTGTCAATGTCTGAGGAAGGATCTTCTGAATCAGATAGATCCTCATCAGAAGAGGATAAATTATTATGTTGTTGGTCATTTGAAATTTCATCAGCTAAATGAGAAGTTTTAAAAGACCTTTTACATTTATTTGAAGGTGGAAATGCAGACAAAGCCTTCAGAATAGAATCAGAAACAAATTCTTTAAAATTTACAGGTATATCATGTACATTAGAAGTTGAAGGAACTGCAAATTCTATTACTAATGGATACACTATCTGCATGTAAAAGTTTATCATGACAACAATTACAAATGATATTCGGCGAGATAATTTATCCAATTTTACAACAAATGCACTTAGCTTTGGTAGAACCGATGTCAGGCAGCAATGTTCCAGTAGAAGCTTCTGAGGCAGGATCAGGTTGAGACATCTTGCAAAATGTAAGATAAAAAAACAACATATGAAGCAAAATTATCTATTTCCTTATATGACAGTTTCAGAAATGGGAAAAAATGCAAATAGCATAGCCCTCTGATAGAAAAAAGCAAGAGGCAAACATCAATGGGGTATTGAAATAATAAAAAAGTTTGGCGCCAAGTATGAAGCACAACGTAACTAAACTTTTTTGGCGCCAAAAATGACCCGGAAATGACACACTCCCGTCACTAATGACGCAACAGTGTGAAAGGTCTAGGCGTCAAGTATGACGCCGGAAGTGAAGAACTTGCGTCATAGACATACTTTTCTGCGCCAAAAATTTTTTTGCGCCAAGAATGACGCAATAAAGTTTAGCATTTGTCGCACCCACGGGCCTAATACCGCCCGCAATTTGTAAGAAGTAGTCAATTGAAAAAAAGACTAAACCCCAGGTAAGAAATAAATTTCATATTTAAAAGATGTTTATATTCCCCAAATATGAAACTGACAGTCTGCAGAAGGAAATACATGAACCTGACTCATGGCAAATATAAGTACAATACATATGTTAAGAACTTTATATAAATGCATAAAGTGCCAAACCATAGCTGAGGTGTCTTAAGAAATAAAAAACATACTTACCAAAAGACACCCATCCACATATAGCAGATAGCCAAACCAGTACTAAAATAGTAGAGGTAATGGTAAATTGAGAGTATATCGTCGATCTGAAAAGGGAGGTAGGAGATGACTCTCTACGACCGATAACAGAGAACCTATGAAATAGACCCCCGTTAGGGAAATCATCATATTCAATAAGTGATACTCCCTTCACGTCCCTCTGACATTCGCTGTACTCTGAGAGGAATCGGGCTTCAACAATGCTGAGAAGCGCATAATCACACATATGTTTCAAAGTAGTGCAATATGATGAAGTGCTTGTTCTAAAGCAGGAAATGCGTCGGAGGCAGCACCTGTGTGCTGAGGTTGTATGAAAATAGTAAAAGTGTGCCTTTCTTTGATAGAAGTTTTTAATCATGTTTAAATAAAATATTTTGGATTTTTACACTATCTAATTTTGGTACTGCCTGCAACCTCTTTCTTTTTTGTGGACTGACTGAGAAGCGCATATCAACGTAGAAATCTTAGCACAAACTTACTTCACCACCTCCATAGGAGACAAAGTTTGTAAAACTGAATTGTGGTGTGGTGAGGGGTGTATTTATAGGCATTTTGAGGTTTGGGAAACTTTGCCCCTCCTGGTAGGATTGTATATCCCATATGTCACTAGCTCATGGACTCTTGCCAATTACATGAAAGAAACATATCTGATTCCTAAATATTTACTTAACATATCTGATAAAAACTTATGATACACATGATTTCTATTTTTTCTATGTAGAAGATCATTCATATTTGTGCTACAGATGAGGTAAATAGAAAACAAATGTATGCCTACAGGGGTACTTGGTACAAAAAGGTTGAGAAACACTGCTCTAAGGGACTAGTTGTGCATTTTGCCAGAGTGGAAATGGCCCCATCCACCTTAGCAACTGTAGTCCACAATTCCAAATGATTATCTGCAACCTGAAACATTTTCTTAGAAGTTGGAGAAGGGGAAAAGGGAACTCCAGGCTTCTCCTATTTCGTTGATATGATGTCCATTAACAGTGAAGGGACTGG
This sequence comes from Bombina bombina, assembly GCF_027579735.1. Classification (NCBI taxonomy): domain Eukaryota; kingdom Metazoa; phylum Chordata; class Amphibia; order Anura; family Bombinatoridae; genus Bombina; species Bombina bombina. The sequence continues at coordinate 1,151,095,273 of NC_069503.1, read as the reverse complement.
GAACACTTAAGGAAGAGTTTTTATTTTAGGTCTTTGAACTATGTCCAGCTTGTGTATTTGTTTTTCCTCAGCTGGCTTAGACTCAGAAACATCCAGAGTGGACAGGACCTCCTCCTTAAGTAAATACCTCAAAAATCTGAAATTGACTTCCTCTGTATCCTGATATCTCCCCTTCAGAGCTAGCTGCAGAATCCTCCTCATCAGAAGGCTGAGCATGACTGATCACGGTATTCTACAGAGAACTACTGGATCTAACCCCAGAAAAGCATGTTTAAAGGATTACTTTCTGTTATCATTTTTAAGCCAAACAACTAACATATTAAAGTTAATAAATAATTAAAACCTACTGACCTATATTTTCTCCAAAACAAAGCTTCATAACGTTATAAAAGTTATATCTTTTATTCACCGATGATGTCACGTTATCCTGCCCACTATATTCGGCAATGCGTGTTCAAAACACTTAAACGATTTAAATCTACCTATACGTTCCCAATACGCGTGAGTTTAAATGCGGCTCTAATGTGCATACGCAATATGACCTATTGAAGACGGGCAGTCTTCCAGGGAGTGACGTTTGTGGTGACACTGCACAAACTTGCGCATGCGCAGACCAAATTTAAAGTATTTTGAAACCTAGGTAATGTAAACGGATTGGTATGGAGCAAAGGATACCCACAGAGCGGGTTTGGAAAACAATTAAATTTGCAGACAAGTATACAATAGAGATATGTTAATGAGATGCTATTGATAAAAAGCGTATTTTGGGTAGTTAGTTAGTAACAAGTATAGAAAATATTTAGTTAAAAAGTGTGGAGTCCCCCAGGCGCCTAACTACGGAGGCAGAGGGGAAAAAAGATAATGATGATCAGGCAATATGGGAAGTTAAAAGCTTAAAATTTATTATAAACAATCAAATCAACATCTTATTGTACACATAAATATTACAAATTCATGGATCCATGAAAAATGTTAAAACAATGTAGATTAAAACAATGCAAACCAATATAAAATCAGTGAACAAATCGGATAGCACTAATAACATCAATCGTGCTGACAATGTGTGTAGCAACCCACAGTGGGGTATACTAGGAGAAAAAATGGAGTGAAAGAAAATGCGGTGAAGTTGTAAAATTGAAAACTCTATAATAGTGATAAAAAATCTTCTTGAATGAGTAGGTTTCCTTAAATGTCGAGTCTTATGAGTAAAATTCATCAGTGGTGTGATCAATTGAAGAAAATATAAGTTCCAAGTAGTAAAAAAACGAAAAAAATATTGCAGTGATAAAAATAATAAAAACAAGTGGTCAAGGTGTGTCCAGCAGTAAAAAATAAAAACAGATAAAGAGCAAAAAACGTGAAAAAAATTTCAAAAAATACACGTCAAAAATATTTCCCAGTGGATGTGTGTGACTAAATAAAAAGTAATGATAAATAATGTCCCAAAATGGTGTCACAAATCTTCTAATGAATACAACTCAGTGATCGCAAAGTTAGTGTAGGATAAGGAGGATTTCCAAAATTAGAATAATCCGATAGCCTATAAAATGATAAAGAAAAACAACATAGCGCAATAAAGTTTTCCGCAATAGTAGCAGTGTAGGAATTATGCTTACCAATCAGCCAACGCGTTTCGGCCCGTGATAGGCCTTTATAGAAAATATTTACTTACAGTGGCCCTTTAACCTTCCTCTTCCGTTTTCCCACAATAGGCAGTAACTGGCAATTGTAATTTGGTTGCAAAATTTTGAAGGAAAACACATGCACCAGAAGTAGCCTGAGAAGCCGGACCGCATGGTACTGCTAGTGTAGAGAATTGCTGTAATACCAGCATATCAGGGCTGTCAGATAACAGAGATGTCTCAGTATTAGCCATGTTAGGTATAACCAGTGATGAGGCATGGGCATCTGTGCAATATGGTCTCTAGAATGAGATCTCAGGACAGATGTAAATTACTTAAATGTGCAGGGGGACATACCGTGCTCACCTTGTAGAGCATACATTTTTAGCTTCAATCAGTGGGGCAGGACCTATATCGTCCTGACTAAATTCAGAGTCCTCCATTCTTCTCAAATACACTTACCCCAATAAGTAATATAAGTAGCAGTAAATAGTTACAGTGGGGCAAAAAAGTATTGTCAGCCACCAATTGTGCAAGTTCTCCCACTTAAGAAGACGAGAGAGGCCTGTAATTTTCATCATAGGTATACCTCAACTATGAAAGACAAAATGTAGAAACAAATCCAGACAATCACATTGTCTGATTTGTAAAGAATTGATTTGCCTATTATGGTGGAAAATAAGTATTTGGTCACCTACAAACAAGCAAGATTTCTGGCTCTCACAGACCTGTATCTTCTTCTTTAAGAGGCTCCTCTGTCCTCCACTCATTACCTGTATTAGTGGCACCTGTTTGAACTTGTTATCAGTATAAAAACATAATTTATGCTTACCTGATAAATTCCTTTCTCCTGTAGTGTAGTCAGTCACGGGTCATCATTACTTCTGGGATATTAACTCCTCCCAACAGGAAGTGCAAGAGGATCACCCAAGCAGAGCTGCTATATAGCTCCTCCCCTCTACGTCACACCCAGTCATTCGACCGAGAACCAAACGAGAAAGGAGAAACTATAGGGTGCAGTGGTGACTGGAGTATAATTAAAAAATTTAGACCTGCCATAAAAAACAGGGCGGGCCGTGGACTGACTACACTACAGGAGAAAGGAATTTATCAGGTAAGCATAAATTATGTTTTCTCCTGTTAAGTGTAGTCAGTCCACGGGTCAACATTACTTCTGGGATACCAATACCAAAGCTAAAGTACACGGATGACGGGAGGGACAGGCAGGATCTTTATACGGAAGGGACCACTGCCTGAAGAACCTTTCTCCAAAAACTGCCTCCGAAGAAGCAAAAGTGTCAAATTTGTAAAATTTGGAAAAAGTATGAAGAGAAGACCAAGTTGCAGCCTTGCAAATCTGTTCAACAGAGACCTCGTTCTTAAAGGCCCAAGTGGAAGCCACAGCTCTAGTGGAATGAGCTGTAATTCTTTCAGGAGGCTGCTGTCCAGCAGTCTCATAGGCTAAACGTATTATGCTACGAAGCCAAAAAGAGAGAGAGGTAGAAGAAGCTTTTTGACCTCTCCTCTGTCCCAGAATAAACGACAAACAGGGAAGAAGTTTGGCGAAAATCTTTAGTCGCCTGTAAATAAAATTTCAGGGCACGGACTACATCTAGATTGTGCAGAAGTCGTTCCTTCTTTGAAGAAGGATTAGGACACAATGATGGCACAACGATCTCTTGATTGATATTCTTGTTAGTGACAACCTTAGGTAAGAACCCAGGTTTAGTACGCAGAACTACCTTATCTGAATGAAAAATCAGATACGGAGAATCACAATGTAAGGCTGATAACTCAGAGACTCTACGAGCCGAGGAAATAGCCATTAAAAACAGAACTTCCAAGATAACAGCTTGATATCAATGGAATGAAGGGGTTCAAACGGAACACCCTGTAAAGACGTTAAGAACTAAATTTAAGCTCCATGGTGGAGCAACAGTTTTAAACACAGGCTTAATCCTGGCCAAAGCCTGCAAAAAGCCTGAACGTCTGGAACTTCTGACAGACGTTTGTGTAAAAGAATGGACAGAGCTGAGATCTGTCCCTTTAAGGAACTAGCAGATAAACCCTTTTCTAAACCGTCTTGTAGAAAAGACAATATCCTAGGAATCCTAACCTTACTCCATGAGTAACTCTTGGATTCGCACCAATGTAAGTATTTACGCCATATTTTATGGTAAATCTTTCTGGTAACAGGTTTCCTAGCCTGTATTAAGGTATCAATAACTGACTCCGAAAAACCTCGCTTTGATAAAATCAAGCGTTCAATTTCAAGCAGTCAGCTTCAGAGAAATTAGATTTTGATGTTTGAAAGGACCCCTGAATTAGAAGGTCCTGTTTCAGAGGCAGAGACCAAGGTGGACAGGATGACATGTCCACTAGATCTGCATACCAGGTCCTGCGTGGCCACGCAGGCGCTATTAGAATTACCGATGCTCTTTCCTGTTTGATCCTGGAAATCAATCGAGGGAAGCATCGGAAGGGTGGAAACACATAGGCCACCCCGAAGGTCCAAGGTGCTGTCAAAGCATCTACCAGGACTGCTCCCGGGTCCCTGGACCCGTAACAAGGAAGCTTGGCGTTTTGGCGAGACGCCATGAGATCTATCTCTGGTTTGCCCCAAAGTCGAAGTATTTGGGCAAAGACCTCCGGATGAAGTTCCCACTCCCCCGGATGAAAAGTCTGACGACTTAGGAAATCCGCCTCCCAGTTCTCCACTCCAGGAATGTGGATCGCTGACAGGTGGCAAGAGTGAAACTCTGCCCAGCGAATTATCTTTGATACTTCCATCATCGCTAGGGAGCTTCTTGTCCCTCCTTGATGGTTGATGTAAGCTACAGTCGTGATGTTGTCCGACTGAAACCTGATGAACCCCCGAGTTGTTAACTGAGGCCAAGCCAGAAGGGCATTGAGAACCGCTCTCAATTCCAGAATGTTTATTGGAAGGAGACTCTCCTCCTGAGTCCATGATCCCTGAGCCTTCAGGGAATTCCAGACAGCGCCCCAACCTAGTAGGCTGGCGTCTGTTGTTACAATTGTCCAATCTGGTCTGCTGAATGGCATCCCCCTGGACAGATGTGGCCGAGAAGCCACCATAGAAGAGAATTTCTGGTCTCTTGATCCAGATTCAGAGTAGGGGACAAATCTGAGTAATCCCCATTCCACTGACTTAGCATGCACAATTGCAGCGGTCTGAGATGTAGGCGTGCAAAGGGAACTATGTCCATTGCCGCTACCATTAAGCCGATTACCTCCATGCATTGAGCCACTGACGGGTGTTGAATGGAATGAAGGACACGGCAAGCATTTTGAAGCTTTGTTAACCTGTCTTCTGTCAGGTAAATCTTAATTTCTACAGAATCTATAAGAGTCCCCAAGAAGGGAACTCTTGTGAGTGGTAAGAGAGAACTCTTCTCTTCGTTCACCTTCCACCCATGCGACCTTAGAAATGCCAGTACTAACTCTGTATGAGACTTGGCAGTTTGAAAGCTTGACGCTTGTATCAGAATGTCGTCTAGGTACGGAGCCACCGAAATTCCTCGCGGTCTTAGTACCGCCAGAAGAGAGCCCAGAACCTTTGTGAAGATTCTTGGAGCCGTAGCCAACCCGAATGGAAGAGCTACAAACTGGTAATGCCTGTCTAGGAAGGCAAACCTTAGATACCGGTAATGATCTTTGTGAATCGGTATATGAAGGTAGGCATCCTTTAAATCCACTGTGGTCATGTACTGACCCTTTTGGATCATGGGTAAGATTGTCCGAATAGTTTCCATTTTGAACGATGGAACTTTTAGGAATTTGTTTAGAATCTTTAAATCCAAGATTGGTCTGAAGGTTCCTTCTTTCTTGGGAACCACAAACAGATTTGAGTAAAACCCTTGTCCGTGTTCCGACCGCGGAACCGGAAGGATCACTCCCATTAGTAAAAGATCTTGTACACAGCATAGAAACGCCTCTTTCTTTATCTGGTTTGTTGACTTCCTTGAAAGATGAAATCTCCCTTTTGGGGGAGAGGCTTTGAAGTCCAGAAGATATCCCTGAGATATGATCTCTAACGCCCAGGGATCCTGGACATCTCTTGCCCAAGCCTGGGCGAGAGAGAAAGTCTGCCCCCCACTAGATCCGTTCCCGGATCGGGGGCCCTCACTTCATGCTGTCTTAGGGGCAGTAGCAGGTTTTCTGGCCTGCTTGCCCTTGTTCCAGGACTGGTTAGGTTTCCAGCCTTGTCTGTAGCGAGCAACAGCTCCTTCCTGTTTTGGTGCAGAGGAAGTTGATGCTGCTCCTGCCTTGAAGTTACGAAAGGCACGAAAATTAGACTGTCTAGCCCTAGGTTTGGCTCTGTCTTGAGGCAGGGCATGGCCTTTATCTCCTGTAATGTCAGCGATAATTTCTTTCAAACCGGGCCCGAATAAGGTCTGCCCTTTGAAAGGTATGTTAAGTAATTTAGATTTAGAAGTAACATCAGCTGACCCGGATTTTAGCCACAGTGCTCTGCGCGCCTGAATGGCGAATCCGGAATTCTTAGCCGTAAGTTTAGTTAAATGTACTACGGCATCTGAAATAAATGAATTAGCTAGCTTAAGGGTTTTAAGCTTGTGTGTAATCTCATCTAATGGAGCTGAGTCAAGAGTCTCTTCCAGAGACTCAAACCAAAATGCTGCTGCAGCCGTGACAGGCGCAATGCATGCAAGGGGTTGCAATATAAAACCTTGTTGAACAAACATTTTCTTAAGGTAACCCTCTAACTTTTTATCCATTGGATCTGAAAAGGCACAGCTATCCTCCACCGGGATAGTGGTACGCTTAGCTAAAGTAGAAACTGCTCCCTCCACCTTAGGGACCGTTTGCCATAAGTCCCGTGTGGTGGCGTCTATAGGAAACATCTTTCTGAATATAGGAGGGGGTGAGAAAGGCACACCGGGTCTATCCCACTCCTTAGTAACAATTTCAGTAAGTCTCTTAGGTATTGGAAAAACGTCAGTACTCGACGGTACCGCAAAATATTTATCCAACCTACACATTTTCTCTGGTATTGCAACTGTGTTACAATCATTCAGAGCCGCTAACACCTCCCCTAGTAATACACGGAGGTTTTCCAGCTTAAACTTAAAATTTGAAATGTCTGAATCCAGTTTATTTGGATCAGATCCGTCACCCGCAGAATGAAGCTCTCCGTCCTCATGTTCTGCAAATTGTGACGCAGTATCTGACATGGCCCTAATATTATCAGCGCACTCTGTTCTCACCCCAGAGTGATCTCGCTTACCTCTAAGTTCTGGTAATTTAAACAAAACTTCAGTCATAACATTAGCCATGTCCTGTAGTGTGATTTGTAATGGCCGCCCTGAAGTACTCGGTGTTACAATATCACGCACCTCCCGAGCGGGAGATGCAGGTACTGACACGTGAGGCAAGTTAGTCGGCATAACTTCCCCCTCGTTGTTTGGTGAATGATGTTCAATTTGTACAGATTGACTTTTATTCAAAGTAGCATCAATGCAATTAGTACATAAATTTCTATTGGGCTCCACCTTGGCTTTTGCACATATAGCACAGAGATATTCCTCTGAGTCAGACATGTTTAACAAACTAGCAATGAAACTAGCAAGCTTGGAAATACTTTTCACTCAAATTACCAGTAATATGGAAAACGCACTGTGCCTTTAAGAAGCACAGAAAAAAATTATGACAGTTGAATAACAATGAACCGGAGAAATTATAAAAACCAAATTTTTCCCGGTAAATGCATAAATTTAGCAAAGGATTGCCCCCATTAGTAATGGATAACTAACCCTTAAAAAGCTGAAAAAATGTACAAAATATAAACGTTTTTTATCACAGTCAAAGCACAATCTCACAGGTCTGCTGCGAGTGATTACCTCCCTCAAAATAATTTTTGAAGACCCTTGAGCTCTGTAGAGACGATCCGGATCATGCAGGGAGAAAAACAGACTTTTGACTGAATTTTTGATGCGTAGCAAAAGCGCCAAAATAGGCCCCTCCCCCTTACACACAGCAGTGAGGGAAGTTCAGTAAACTGTCTTAAATTAAAATAAACGACAGCCAAGTGGAAAAACAGTGCCCAAAACAATTTTTCACCCAGTACCTCAGATAATTAAACAATTTAGCATGCCAGCAAAAACGTTTAAAATCAAATAACATGAAATGTCATTAAACAGCCTGTTGCTAGACGTTCCCACTGCAAGTTAGGCTAAAAATTATATGCATATAGTATTACCCAGAGAAGTGCCATTCCCCAGAATACTGAAGTGTACACATATATACATAAACAGCCTGATACCAGTTGCTACTACTGCATTTAAGGCTGAACTTACATTATATCGGTATTGGCAGTATTTTCTTAGTCAATTCCATTCCTCAGAAAATAATATACTGCAACATACCTCTTTGCAGGTGAACCTGCCCGCTGTCCCCTGATCTGAAGTTTACCTCACTCCTCAGAATGGCCGAGAACAGCAAAATGAATCTTAGCTACGCCGGCTAAAATCATCCAAAAACTCAGGTAGATTCTTCTTCAAATTCTACCTGAGAAGGAACAACACACTCCGGTGCTGTTTTAAAATAACAAACTTTTGATTGAAGATAAAAAAACATAATTTATGTAAGAACTTACCTGATAAATTCATTTCTTTCATATTAACAAGAGTCCATGAGCTAGTGACCGTATGGGATATACATTCCTACCAGGAGGGGCAAAGTTTCCCAAACCTTAAAATGCCTATAAATACACCCCTCACCACACCCACAAATCAGTTTAAACGCATAGCCAAGAAGTGGGGTGATAAGAAAAAAAGTGCGAAGGCATATAAAATAAGGAATTGGAATAATTGTGCTTTATACAAAAAAATCATAACCACCACAGAAAAGGGTGGGCCTCATGGACTCTTGTTAATATGAAAGAAATGAATTTATCAGGTAAGTTCTTACATAAATTATGTTTTCTTTCATGTAATTAACAAGAGTCCATGAGCTAGTGACGTATGGGATAATGACTACCCAAGATGTGGATCTTCCACACAAGAGTCACTAGAGAGGGAGGGATAAAATAAAGACAGCCAATTCCTGCTGAAAATAATCCACACCCAAAATAAAGTTTAACAAAAAAACATAAGCAGAAGATTCAAACTGAAACCGCTGCCTGAAGAACTTTTCTACCAAAAACTGCTTCAGAAGAAGAAAATACATCAAAATGGTAGAATTTAGTAAAAGTATGCAAAGAGGACCAAGTTGCTGCTTTGCAGATCTGGTCAACCGAAGCTTCATTCCTAAACGCCCAGGAAGTAGATACTGACCTAGTAGAATGAGCTGTAATTCTTTGAGTCGGGTATTTTACCCGACTCAACATAGGCAAGATGAATTAAAGATTTCAACCAAGATGCCAAAGAAATGGCAGAAGCTTTCTGGCCTTTCCTAGAACCGGAAAAGATAACAAATAGACTAGAAGTCTTACGGAAAGATTTCGTAGCTTCAACATAATATTTCAAAGCTCTAACAACATCCAAAGAATGCAATGATTTCTCCTTAGAATTCTTAGGATTAGGACATAATGAAGGAACCACAATTTCTCTACTAATGTTGTTGGAATTCACAACCTTAGGTAAAAATTCAAAAGAAGTTCGCAACACCGCCTTATCCTGATGAAAAATCAGAAAAGGAGACTCACACGAAAGAGCAGATAATTCAGAAACTCTTCTAGCAGAAGAGATGGCCAAAAGGAACAAAACTTTCCAAGAAAGTAATTTAATGTCCAATGAATGCATAGGTTCAAACGGAGGAGCTTGAAGAGCTCCCAGAACCAAATTCAAACTCCAAGGAGGAGAAATTGACTTAATGACAGGTTTTATACGAACCAAGGCTTGTACAAAACAATGAATATCAGGAAGAATAGCAATCTTTCTGTGAAAAAGAACAGAAAGAGCGGAGATTTGTCCTTTCAAAGAACTTGCGGACAAACCCTTATCTAAACCATCCTGAAGAAACTGTAAAATTCTCGGTATTCTAAAAGAATGCCAAGAAAAATGATGAGAAAGACACCAAGAAATATAAGTCTTCCAGACTCTATAATATATCTCACGAGATACAGATTTACGAGCCTGTAACATAGTATTAATCACGGAGTCAGAGAAACCTCTATGACCAAGAATCAAGCGTTCAATCTCCATACCTTTAAATTTAAGGATTTCAGATCCGGATGGAAAAAAAGGACCTTGTGACAGAAGGTCTGGTCTTAACGGAAGAGTCCATGGCTGGCAAGATGCCATCCGGACAAGATCCGCATACCAAAACCTGTGAGGCCATGCCGGAGCTATTAGCAGAACAAACGAGCATTCCCTCAGAATCTTGGAGATTACTCTTGGAAGAAGAACTAGAGGCGGAAAGATATAGGCAGGATGATACTTCCAAGGAAGTGATAATGCATCCACTACCTCCGCCTGAGGATCCCGGGATCTGGACAGATACCTGGGAAGTTTCTTGTTTAGATGAGAGGCCATCAGATCTATCTCTGGGAGCCCCCACAATTGAACAATCTGAAGAAATACCTCTGGGTGAAGAGACCATTCGCCCGGATGCAACGTTTGGCGACTGAGATAATCCGCTTCCCAATTGTCTACACCTGGGATATGAACCGCAGAGATTAGACAGGAGCTGGATTCTGCCCAAACCAAAATTCGAGATACTTCTTTCATAGCCAGAGGACTGTGAGTCCCTCCTTGATGATTGATGTATGCCACAGTTGACACATTGTCTGTCTGAAAACAAATGAACGATTCTCTCTCCAGAAGAGGCCAAAACTGAAGAGCTCTGAAAACTGCACGGAGTTCCAAGATATTGATCGGTAATCTCACCTCCTGAGATTCCCAAACTCCTTGTGCCGTCAGAGATCCCCACACAGCTCCCCAACCTGTGAGACTTGCATCTGTTGAAATTACAGTCCAGGTCGGAAGAACAAAAGAAGCCCCCTGAATTAAACGATGGTGATCTGTCCACCACGTTAGAGAGTGCCGAAACAATCGGTTTTAAAGATATTAATTGATATATCTTCGTGTAATCCCTGCACCATTGGTTCAGCATACAGAGCTGAAGAGGTCGCATGTGAAAACGAGCAAAGGGGATCGCGTCCGATGCAGCAGTCATAAGACCTAGAATTTCCATGCATAAGGCTACCGAAGGGAATGATTGAGACTGAAGGTTTCGACAGGCTGTAATCAATTTTAGACGTCTCTTGTCTGTTAAAGACAAGTCATGGACACTGAATCTATCTGGAAACCCAGAAAGGTTACTCTTGTTTGAGGAATCAAAGAACTTTTTGGTAAATTGATCCTCCAACCATGATCTTGAAGAAACAACACAAGTCGATTCGTATGAGACTCTGCTAAATGTAAAGACGGAGCAAGTACCAAGATATCGTCCAAATAAGGAAATACCACAATACCCTGTTCTCTGATTACAGACAGAAGGGCACCGAGAATCTTTGTGAAAATTCTTGGAGCTGTAGCAAGGCCAAACGGTAGAGCCACAAATTGGTAATGCTTGTCTAGAAAAGAGAATCTCAGGAACTGATAATGATCTGGATGAATCGGAATATGCAGATATGCATCCTGTAAATCTATTGTGGACATATAATTCCCTTGCTGAACAAAGGCAATATAGTCCTTACAGTTACCATCTTGAACGTTGGTATCCTTACATAACGATTCAATAATTTTAGATCCAGAACTGGTCTGAAGGAATTCTCCTTCTTTGGCACAATGAAGAGATTTGAATAAAACCCCATCCCCTGTTCCGGAACTGGAACTGGCATAATTACTCCAGCCAACTCTAGATCTGAAACACAATTCAGAAATGCTTGAGCTTTCACTGGATTTACTGGGACATGGGAAAGAAAAAATCTCTTTGCAGGAGGTCTCATCTTGAAACCAATTCTGTACCCTTCTGAAATAATGTTCTGAATCCAAAGATTGTGAACAGAATTGATCCAAATTTCTTTGAAAAAACGTAACCTGCCCCCTACCAGCTGAACTGGAATGAGGGCCGTACCTTCATGTGAACTTAGAAGCAGGCTTTGCCTTTCTAGCAGGCTTGGATTTATTCCAGACTGGAGATGGTTCCAAACTGAAACTGCTCCTGAGGACGAAGGATCAGGCTTTTGTTCTTTGTTGAAACGAAAGGAACGAAAACGATTGTTAGCCCTGTTTTTACCTTTAGACTTTTTATCCTGTGGTAAAAAAGTTCCTTTCCCACCAGTAACAGTTGAAATAATAGAATCCAACTGAGAACCAAATAATTTGTTTCCCTGGAAAGAAATGGAAAGTAGAGTTGATTTAGAAGCCATATCAGCATTCCAAGTCTTAAGCCATAAAGCTCTTCTGGCTAAGATAGCCAGAGACATAAATCTAACATCAACTCTAATAATATCAAAAATGGCATCACAGATGAAATTATTAGCATGCTGGAGAAGAATAATAATATCATGAGAATCACGATTTGTTACTTGTTGCGCTAGAGTTTCCAACCAAAAAGTTGAAGCTGCAGCAACATCAGCCAATGATATAGCAGGTCTAAGAAGATTACCTGAACATAGATAAGCTTTTCTTAGAAAAGATTCAATTTTTCTATCTAAAGGATCCTTAAACGAGGGTACCATCTGACGTAGGAATGGTAGTACGTTTAGCAAGGGTAGAAATAGCCCCATCAACTTTAGGGATTTTGTCCCAAAATTCTAACCTGTCAGGCGGAACAGGATATAATTGCTTAAAACGTTTAGAAGGAGTAAATGAATTACCCAATTTATCCCATTCCTTAGCAATTACTGCAGAAATAGCATTAGGAACAGGAAAGACTTCTGGAATAACCGCAGGAGCTTTAAAAACCTTATCCAAACGTATAGAATTAGTATCAAGAGGACTAGAATCCTCTATTTCTAAAGCAATTAGTACTTCTTTAAGTAAAGAGCGAATAAATTCCATCTTAAATAAATATGAAGATTTATCAGCATCAATCTCTGAGACAGAATCCTCTGAACCAGAAGAGTCCAAAGAATCAGAATGATGGTGTTCATTTAAAAATTCATCTGTAGAGAGAGAAGATTTAAAAGACTTTTTACGTTTACTAGAAGGAGAAATAACAGACAAAGCCTTCTTTATGGATTCAGAAACAAAATCTCTTATGTTATCAGGAACATTCTGCACCTTAGATGTTGAGGGAACTGCAACAGGCAATGGTACATCACTAAAGGAAATATTATCTGCTTAACAAGTTTGTCATGACAATTATTACAAACAACAGCTGGAGGAATAGCTACCAAAAGTTTACAGCAGATACACTTAGCTTTGGTAGATCCAGCAGGCAGTGGTTTTCCTGTAGTATCTTCTGGCTCAGATGCAACGTGAGACATCTTGCAATATGTAAGAGAAAAAACAACATATAAAGCAAAATAGATCAAATTCCTTATAAGACAGTTTCAGGAATGGGAAAAAAAAAATGCCAAACATCAAGCTTCTAGCAACCAGAAGCAAATGAAAAATGAGACTGAAATAATGTGGAGACAAAAGCGACGCCCATATTTTTTGGCGCCAAATAAGACGCCCACATTATTTGGCGCCTAAATGCTTTTGGCGCCAAAAATGACGCCACATCCGGAACGCCGACATTTTTGGCGCAAAATAACGTCAAAATGACGCAACTTCCGGCGACACGTATGACGCCGGAAACGGAAAAGAATTTTTGCGCCAAAAAAGTCCGCGCCAAGAATGACGCAATAAAATGAAGCATTTTCAGCCCCCGCGAGCCTAACAGCCCACAGGGAAAAAAGTCAAATTTTTGAGGTAAGAAAAAATATGATAATTTAAAGCATAATCCCAAATATGAAACTGACTGTCTGGAAATAAGGAAAGTTGAACATTCTGAGTCAAGGCAAATAAATGTTTGAATACATATATTTAGAACTTTATAAATAAAGTGCCCAACCATAGCTTAGAGTGTCACAGAAAATAAGACTTACTTACCCCAGGACACTCATCTACATGTTTGTAGAAAGCCAAACCAGTACTGAAACGAGAATCAGTAGAGGAAATGGTAAATATAAGAGTATATCGTCGATCTGAAAAGGGAGGTAAGAGATGAATCTCTACGACCGATAACAGAGAACCTTATGAAATAGACCCCGTAGAAGGAGATCACTGCATTCAATAGGCAATACTCTCCTCACATCCCTCTGACATTCACTGCACGCTGAGAGGAAAACCGGGCTCCAACTTGCTGCGGAGCGCATATCAACGTAGAATCTAGCACAAACTTACTTCACCACCTCCCTTGGAGGCAAAGTTTGTAAAACTGATTTGTGGGTGTGGTGAGGGGTGTATTTATAGGCATTTTAAGGTTTGGGAAACTTTGCCCCTCCTGGTAGGAATGTATATCCCATACGTCACTAGCTCATGGACTCTTGTTAATTACATGAAAGAAACTAAGTATAATCACCACAGTCCTCTCACACATCCTATCTATTAGTTGGGTGCAAGAGAATGACTGGGTGTGACGTAGAGGGGAGGAGCTATATAGCAGCTCTGCTTGGGTGATCCTCTTGCACTTCCTGTTGGGGAGGAGTTAATATCCCAGAAGTAATGATGACCCGTGGACTGACTACACTTAACAGGAGAAAGACACCTTTCCACAACCTCAAACAGTCACACTCCAAACTCCACTATGGTGAAGACCAAAGAGCTGTCAAAGGACACCAGAAACAAAATTGTAGACCTGCACCAGGCTGGGAAGACTGAATCTGCAATAGGCAAGCAGCTTGGTGTGAAGAAATCAACTGTGGGAGCAATAATTAGAAAATGGAAGACATACAAGACCACTGATAATCTCCCTCGATCTGGGGCTCTATGCAAGATCTCACCCTGTGGGGTCAAAATGATCACAAGAACGGTGAGCAAACATCCCAGAACCAAACGGGGGGACCTAGTGAATGACCTGCAGAGAGCTGGGACCAATGTAACAAAGGCTACCATCAGTAACACACTACACCGCCAGGGACTCAGATCCTGCAGTGCCAGACTTGTCTCCCTGCTTAAGCCAGTACATGTCTGGGCCCGTCTGAAGTATGCTAGAGAGCATTTGGATGATCCAGAAGCGGACTGGGAGAATGTCATATGGTCAGATGAAACCAAAGTAGAACTGTTTGGTAGAAACACAACTCGTCGTGTTTGGAGGAGAGAATGCTGAGTTGCAACCAAAGAACACCATACCTACTGTGAAGCATGGGGGTGGCAACATCATGCTTTGGGGCTGTTTCTCTGCAAAGGGAACAGGACAACTGATCCGTGTACATGAAAGAATGAATGGGGCCATGTATTGTGAGATTTTGAGTGCAAACCTCCTTCCATCAGCAAGGGCATTGAAGATGAAACGTGGCTGGGTCTTTCAGCATGACAATGATCCCAAACACACCGCCCGGGCAACAAAGGAGTGGCTTAGTAAGAAGCATTTTAATGTCCTGGAGTGGCCTAGCCAGTCTCCAGATCTCAACCCCATAGAAAACCTTTGGAGGGAGTTGAAAGTCCATGTTGCCCAGCAACAGCCCCAAAATATCACTGCTCTAGAGGAGATCTGCATGCAGGAATGGGCCAACATACCAGCAACAGTGTGTGACAAACTTGTGAAGACTTACAGAAAACGTTTGACCTCTGTCATTGCCAAAAAAGGATATATAACAAAGTATTGAGATGAACTTTTGATATTGACCAAATACTTATTTTCCACCATAATTTGCAAATAAATTATTTCCAAATCAGACAATGTGATTGTCTGGATGTGTTTCCACATTTTGTCTCTCATAGTTGAGGTATACCTATGATGAAAATTACAGGACTCTCTCATCTTATTAAGTGGGAGAACTTGCAGAATTGGTAGCTGACTAAATACTTTTTTGCCCCACTGTATATGAAAACTTTGTAATTTTAAAAATTACTCTAGCCCCCACAAGAGCCCTGTTGGGAGTGTCTCTTCAACACCGGGCACACTTTCTTCCATGCTGCCGACTAACACACGTGGAGAAGAAAAGTGAAATGAGAGGGCGGGAACGCAGCTGAAAAGGAGTGACGTAGTTGTGGCCTGTTCAATATACTAAAGTGCCAAGGGGGAGCAACAGCTTGAAACACAGATCTGAATCAAAACCTGAACAAAGGATTAAAGATCAGGAAGATTAGCCAATCTCTTGTGAAGCAACACAGAAAGGGCAGAGATCTGACCCTTGAGAGAACTAGCTGACAAACCTTTCTCCAAACCATCTTGGATAAACAACAGAATCCGAGGAACCCTCACCTTATGCCAAGGGATACCTTGATCCTCACACCAAACCAGATAGGTACTTCATACCTTGTGGTAGATATGAGTAACCGGCTTGCTAGCCTGGATCAGGGTATCAATGACCATTTCAGAAAAACCTCTTTTGGTTAGCACTAGTCGTTCAAACTCCATGCAGTCAGTCTCAGAAAATCTAGATTTTGATAAAGGATCGGACCTTGAAGTAGAAGGTCCGCTCGAAGAGGCAACCTCCATGGAGGAGAGGAGAAGTCTGCAGCATAAGGTCCTGAGAGGCCACACAGGAGCAATCAGAATAACAGGGCCCACTCTTGTTTTATGCAGGCAATAACATGAAGGAAACAGATAAATAAGTTTGAATTTCCATGGAACCGCTAACATGTCCACCAAAACTGCTTTAGGATCTCTCAATCTCAACCCATATCTGGGCAGCTTGGAACTGAGACGAGATGCCATGAGGTCTATCTCCGGAACCCCACACCTGAGAGTTAACTTGGAGAACACCTCGGAAACCACTCCCCAGGATGGAAAATCTGTCTGCTCAGAAAATCCACTTCCCAATTGTCTACCCCCGGGATGTGACAATTGTGAGACTCCACCTACTGAAGGATGCGAGACACCTCTCTCTTCGCCAGGGAACTCCTCGTAAACCAGAGAGAATGAAGATGAGGTCATGCCAACAGAGCATTGATGATAGCCCTCAATGAGCTAGTGACGTATGGGATATACAATCCTACCAGGAGGGGCAAAGTTTCCCGAACTTCAAAATGCCTATAAATACACCCCTCACCACACCCACAATTCAGTTTAACGAATAGCCAAGTAGTGGAGTGATAAGAAAGGCGTAAAAAGCATCAACAAAGGAATTTGGAATAATTGTGCTTTATACAAAAAAATCATAACCACCATAAAAAGGGTGGGCCTCATGGACTGCCAATATGAAAGAAATGAATTTATCAGGTAAATTCTTACATAAATTATGTTTTCTTTCATGCAATTGGCAAGAGTCAATGAGCTAGTGAGGTATGGGACAGCAATACCCAAGAAGTGGAACTCCACGCAAGAGTCCCTAGAGAGGGAAGGATAAAAATAAAAACAGCCCACAAACCTAAAGTAAAAGAATTTGATGGTTCTCTAATAGGAGTTGGGGGTGACTCTCTAAAAGTCTACGGTATGGCCTGGTTAAAATTTAAACTGTGGAACAGGGTCATAAGACACACTGTCATTATAGTGGATCTGCCAACTGATCGTTTAATTATTGGTAGTGATCTCCTGAAGCGATTAAGCACCATAATTGATTGCATAAATAATGTAATTTGGTCACACGTTAAAAGGCCTATTAATTATGAGAAATCTGGTATATCTCGCCCCCGACATAGCTGTCACGTGGTGGAAGAGAAACCAGATGCTGTGGAGATTCATTTCAGGAATAACTCTGTACCTGAAATCACTATTCTACAAATAGATGATCAGACTCCTTTAAGTGGCTCTGATGGTAATACTTTTAAAATTTCTCCTGGAAAGATAGCAAATATTTCCTTAGACGGCGATGTATTAACCATATCTCTCCACAAGGGGGATCATAAAATCCCTAATGGGGGAGGCACGCTCAATACCTCGCAGGAATTGAGAGAGTTAAAGAGGATCTATTTATCCCTATACAAGTGCATGACCTTGGGAAAACCAAATATGCTAGATTAAACTTAAAACAGGAAGCTAGCTGTATAAGCGAAGGCTTATTAGCACAGATAGCGGAACCTAAAGTGATTAAATATTTTTCTCCCCAAGACCACTGTGCCCACAGCCTGGATAACAGGTTTGAAAGCTATAACATCACAGTTAAGTGCTTATTATCTGTATCTATAGGTAATAAATCAGTGAAGCACCTGTTTTTAGTTTTAAATACTCCCCATAATCAAATATACATTGGCAATGATATCTTACATAGATATGCCATACAAATAGATTTAATTAATTCTTGCCTCTAGAGCAGGTTAAAGGGGGACCCTGAAGTATTTCAGTATGAAAATGCAGCCCTGAAATCAAACCAGCAATTGCCATATGCTGTGAATATGCAGGTATCTAGCGATGTTATAATTCCTGCTGGGGCTGATAAATTCCTTTTACCCTTACAGGTAAAGAGAGGTCAGAAATTAAAAACTTCTGAAACACTAATTTGCCTCTCCCATAGAATACAAAATCTGGGTATAACAATGGCCTATACTCCTATGGTAAATATTGGAACTATTCCAATACATGTTATTGTACATAACATGACCCCACAGGATATAACCTTATCCAAGGGAAATACCATAGGATATGCGCTGGAATCAAGTTATTACACTTTTGGATTCCAGAATAATATAATTGGGCTAATACCTGAAGGATACTTAACTGAAGAACAATTAATAGAACAATCCTTTGCATCTATGTCAGAGGGTCTATTTACTATTCAGTCTATTCATCCCTTCAGCTCAGAGGAAGGCATCTGTAAAATTGAAGAAGTCTCCTTGGTGTTTGATCAGCCGATCAAACAGCCAGATTACCCCAATACACAGAGTCATGGGGGCAATGTAAATTATAATCAAGGGGATCTCACCTCTAAATTGGAAGAAGCCTATGAAATAGGACAGCCTGAAATCTTTCCAGGATTTCAGCAAATAGTCGAAGAGCAAATATCCTTAGCTAATGGCTGTTCCAGCGATGATGAATGCCAACAGCTGTGAGAACTCCTGATGGAGTACAAGGATATTTTTGCTAGGGATTATCATCACTGTGCGACTACAAACCTACACATTGCAAGAATACAAACAGATCCCAATGCACCACCTGTCTTTGTTAAACAATACAAACTTCCTTTAGTCTCATATGATTCTCTTGCAGAAATCATAAGGAACTTGGAAGAAAGGGGTATCATACGACAGGTGCACAGTTCTTATAACAATCCTATTCTAGGTGTTCTCAAGCCCAATGGACAATGGCATTTGTGTGCTGACTTAAAGGATTACTTTCTGTTATAATTTTTAAGCTAAACAACTAACATATTAAAATTAATAAAAAATTAATTAAAACCTACTGACCTATATTTTCTCCAAAACGAAGTTTAATAACGTTCTAAAAGTTATATCTTTTATTCGCCGATGATGTCACGTTATCCTGCCCACTATTTTCAGCACTGCATGTTCAAAATACTTAAACCAATAACTTTGTGTTTAAAGCGCCATTTTGAAACCTAGGTATTGTAAACGGATTGGTACAGAGCAAAGGATACCCACAGAGTGGGTTTGGAAAACAATTAAATTTGCAGACAAGATTTCTGATATACGGTAGAGATATGTTAATGAAATGCTATTGATAAAAAGCGTATTTGGGGTAGTTAGTTAGTAACAGGCATAGAAAATATTTACTTACAGTGGCCCTTTAAGACAGCTAAACAAACGAGTGTACATGTCTGGCTGGCCTGTGCCATATATTGACCAGTGCCTAGCGCAGATGCAGGGATCCAGAATATTCACTGCCATTGATTGTGCACAGGGATATTGGACCATAAAGGTACATGAGGAGGACCAGTATAAGCTGGCATTCACATTCCAAAAGGTCCAATATGCATTTCAGAGACTCCCTTTTGGATACATAAATTCTGGACATGAATTTGCTGTATTCATGCATAAGGCTATGCCTGATGCACTGGAAAGGGGGAGCTTATCTTATGTTGATGATGTTTTAATCAAAAGCACAGACTTTGAAAAACACATCACAGAGCTTAAACACGTCCTCAGCCAACTTAAACGGGCAGGTGTCAAATTATCCCTACAAAAAGCTCAATGGTGCTGCACTCGTGTAAACTTCTTGGGACATGAAGTTACTTCTGAAGGGCTAAATCCTCAGAAGAAAAAGGTGGAAGCTATAGTAAATTCTAAAAACGCAACTAACTTAAAGGAATTGAGATCATTCCTGGGTATGACTAATTCTCGCAAATTCATTGATAATTATGCATAATTAGCAGTGAATACTCAATTGTAAAAATGCCAGTATGTGACAGATCTGCAATGCAGATACTACACTACATCTACTTGATATAATAAAGTATAGTGGCAATAGAGGTGGATTAGGTATAGTAAAAATTAATGTTAGATGTCAAATAATTCAATGCCTATTTACGTATTACATTATGTTCATCCACAGGATTAGAATAGCCTCCAAATGATGGAACATCGCAAGGATATATTACTACCTTATATACTCAAAATGCCATAAATGAGTCTGTCTCTGGTAGTAATAGAGAAGGATGTCACAATCCTCATAAATTTCTGGATAGGTCAATCTAAATGGCAAAACCCAGATACAGGGCAACTACCTCTAATAAGACTATTACTACATATTAACTACAGACATATATTATATATTCAAATCCCTATCGAAACTATATATAGTATTGAATAGGACCAATAAATGTAGGGAGTATCTGATAGTTACTCATCTAAACTGGCTACCAAATATATCGCTAATGTATAAATTAGTATATTAGTAAATTAGTCCCTTATATAATCAAGAAACCATAGATGCGTCTGTCTCTGATGGTGATAGAGAGAGACTCACTATTCTCATACATAGCTGGATAAGTTGATCTAAATGGCACTACCCAGGTACTGATAGCAACTAACTCTGATAAGACTATTTCTACATCTTACGTCCAAACATATATTAAATATTCATATCCCAATCGGAACTATATATATTGTTAAAAAGGACCAATGAATGTGATGAGTATCTGATAGTGTTTATTAGTTGATTCCCTATGGCCTCTAGGGAGAGAGGGGGGGAAAATGGGATTGACCCTAAATAACCTATTGATACAAACCTAGGTGTTAACAATAGGTAGTGCCTTATTGCAAATAGTGCAAAATGTTATTAGGAAGAAGGACAGAGAAAGTGAAGCATATTGGGCACACTTTATTGGGGGTCAAAACCAATGCTATGGGTAGTGTGGTGTGTCGTGTATTGGTTTAAAACTTAACTTTTACTTCAAATTTATTTTGTAAAAAAAGAGTGGAGTTATCCACCAGTGAGAATAAAATGACAAACAAATAAAAGATGTGTCCGAGTGATACTCGGTACACAGGAGCTCCTCTCAGGTGTGATACAGTGATCAGTCTGTATCACAGAGTCCGGTGTATAGCTGGACAATAATTATCTATGTCCTCACCTATATGATTAAACTTGTATTTAGAGTACCATTATCATCAGTGGTATTAATAAATATATTACTTCATTCTTGTTAGTTGATTTTCTATACGATTAATAGAGTGTTATGTCTGTTGGTTCATTTGTATGTGGATATATGCCACACAATACAATATAGATATATGTTCAGGATGTTGGAGGTAAAGAAGGATATATTTATCTTTATACTGTTCCACTTAGAGTCCCCCAATAGCCCAAATTTACCATTAATTATGTTGTAGGGTGTTCCCTCAAATTAAAGAAATAAGTGTAGGACTGAGGGAATATGTGACTCTAGTAATGTTAGGTCTGAATAAATTAATGGTATATTTGGGCTATTGGGGGACTCTAAGTGGAACAGTATAAAGATAAATATATCCTTCTTTACCTCCAACATCCTGAACATATATCTATATTGTATTGTGTGGCATATATCCACATAGAAATGAACCAACAGACATAACACTCTATTAATCGTATAGAAAATAAACTAACAAGAATGGAGTAATATATTTATTAATGCCACTGATGATAATGGTACTCTAAATATAAGTTTAATCATATAGGTGAGGACATTGATAATTATTGTCCAGCTATACACCGGACTCTGTGATACAGACTGATCACTGTATCACACCTGAGAGGAGCTCCTGTGTACCGAGTATCACTCGGACACATCTTTTATTTGTTTGTCATTTTATTCTCACTGGTGGATAACTCCACTCTTTTTTTACAAAATAAATTTGAAGTAAAAGTTAAGTTTTAAACCAATACACGACACACCACACTACCCATAGCATTGGTTTTGACCCCCAATAAAGTGTGCCCAATATGCTTCACTTTCTCTGTCCTTCTTCCTAATAACAGAGTATCTGATAGTTACTCATCTACAATGGCTGCCAAGTATATCACTAGTGATTAAAAGCTGCCATATCGATATTCTCATTTAACCCATATGGATTCAGTCTTCATTCTCCATATCCAGTAAGTTCTCTTTGTCTAAGATGAAGATATCTATTTCTACCCCATTTTAAATTAACCTGTTCTAACGGATACATTCTAAAAATATTCCGCTAGATTTGGAGTTTTGTCGGTAACGACCCGAAAAACTAACGCCGGCTTTTTTCTGGCCGCACCATAAAAATAACTCTGGTATTGAGAGTCCACATAAAGGCTGCGTTAGGCTCCAAAAAAGGAGCGTAGAGCATTTTTAACGCAGCTTCAACTCTCGATACCAGAGTTGCTTACGGACGCGGCCAGCCTAAAAAACGTGCTCGTGCACGATTCCCCCATAGGAAACAATGGGGCTGTTTGAGCTGAAAAAAAACCAAACACCTGCAAAAAAGCCGCGTTCAGCTCCTAACGCAGCCCCATTGTTTGCTATGCGGTAACCCTTCCTACGTCTGCACTTAACACTCTAACATGTACCCCGAGTCTAAACACCCCTAACCTTACACTTATTAACCCCTAATCTGCCGCCCCCGCTATCGCTGACCCCTGCATATTATTATTAACCCCTAATCTGCCACTCCGTAAACCGCCGCTACTTACATTATCCCTATGTACCCCTAATCTGCTGCCCTAACATCGCCGACCCCTATATTATATTTATTAACCCCTAATCTGCCCCCCACAACGTCGCCTCCACCTGCCTACACTTATTAACCCCTAATCTGCCGACCGGACCTGAGCGCTACTATAATAAAGTTATTAACCCCTAATCCGCATCACTAACCCTATCATAAATAGTATTAACCCCTAATCTGCCCTCCCTAACATCGCCGACACCTAACTTCAATTATTAACCCCTAATCTGCCGACCGAATCTCGCCGCTATTTATAAGAGTTAATTAATTTTGTTAGATTTAAATTATATTTAACTTAGGGGGGTGTTAGTATTAGGGTTAGAATTAGCTTTAGGGGTTAATACATTTATTAGAATAGCGGCGAGATTCGGTCGGCAGATTAGGGGTTAATAATTGAAGTTAGGTGTCGGCGATGTTAGGGAGGGCAGATTAGGGGTTAATACTATTTATGATAGGGTTAGTGAGGCGGATTGGGGTTAATAACTTTATTATAGTAGCGCTCAGGTCGGGTCGGCAGATTAGGGGTTAATAAGTGTAGGCAGGTGGAGGCGACGTTGAGGGGGGCAGATTAGGGGTTAATAAATATAATATAGGGGTCGGCGGTGTTAGGGGCAGCAGATTAGGGGTACATAAGGATAACGTAGGTGGCGGCGCTTTGCGGTCGGCAGATTAAGGGTTAATAAGTGTAGGCAGGTGGAGGCGACGTTGAGGGGGGCAGATTAGGGGTTAATAAATATAATACAGGGGTCGGCGGTGTTAGGGGCAGCAGATTAGGGGTACATAAGGATAACGTAGGTGGCGGCGCTTTGCGGTCGGCAGATTAGGGGTTAATAAGTGTAGGCAGGTGGAGGCGACGTTGAGGGGGGCAGATTAGGGGTTAATAAATATAATATAGGGGTCGGCGGTGTTAGGGGCAGCAGATTAGGGGTACATAAGGATAACGTAGGTGGCGGCGCTTTGCGGTCGGCAGATTAGGGGTTAATAAGTGTAGGCAGGTGGAGGCGACGTTGAGGGGGGCAGATTAGGGGTTAATAAATATAATACAGGGGTCGGCGGTGTTAGGGGCAGCAGATTAGGGGTACATAAGGATAACGTAGGTGGCGGTCGGCAGATTAGGGGTTAAATTTTTTTTTCCGAGTGTCGGCGATGTGGGGGGACCTCGGTTTAGGGGTACATAGGTAGTTTATGGGTGTTAGTGTACTTTAGAGCACAGTAGTTAAGAGCTTTATAAACCGGCGTTAGCCCAGAAAGCTCTTAACTACTGACTTTTTTCCTGCGGCTGGAGTTTTGTCTAACGCTCACTTCAGAAATGACTCTAAATACCGGAGTTATAAAAATCCCATTGAAAAGATAGGATACGCAATTTACGTAAGGGGATCTGCGGTATGGAAAAGTTGCGGCTGAAAAGTGAGCGTTAGACCCTATTTTGAGTGACTCCAAATACCGGCGGTAGCCTAAAACCAGCGTTAGGAGCCTCTAACGCTGGTTTTCACGGCTACCGCCAAACTCCAAATCTAGGCCATTGGTTTCCCCTATGTGGCACTTATAACCATGTCTGGGTATACATGATTTTTGGCTCTATGTTTAGGATTCCTCATATGTTCCCCCCATCCTTTTTTGAGAGGTCTGGAGGTCCTTCCAATATATTGGAGTCCACATTTACATTCAAGAAGATATACAATAAAAGACGAGTCACAAGTAAAATGTGTATCAATCTCAAAAATTTCTTTAGTGGCATAGGAGGTCACTCGCTTTCTTTCCCAATGTGAAATCACAAAGACCACATAAAGCTCTTTTACATTTGTAAAAGCCAGAACTATCAAGTCCTTTCTTATTAATATTCGTATCTCTAGATCCCATTTGGCGTTTCTTCATCAAAATCTTGCTAGGAGCCAATCTGTTTTTAATAGTTGGGGCTCTTTTAAAAGTGCAAATCGGTTGCTCATCTATAAAATTCTTTAATAATGGGTCAACTTGAAGTATAAACCAGTATTTATTGAGTATATTCTTAATTTTTCCAAAATTGTTGTTATATTGAGTAATAAATCAAACCATTTTTATTTTTAATATTATTCCCCTTCTCCATAACATCTACTGACTGTTTCTGCTCTTTGTTGTTTACTTCATTAATCTTAGATTTCTCTAGATCATTCTGTCTTATTTAACAGCTCATTTCTATCTTTGTTACAGGCTCTAATATAGCTATGCTCAGGTCAAGGGGACGGCCATGGGGACCAGGTTCGCCCCAAGTTTTGCTAACTTGTTTATGGTGATATTTGAGGAAAGGTACATCTATTCCACTCCCCATAAGGCGAACCTGGTCTTCTATGGCCGTTTCATTGATGATTTGTTGTTCATCTGGGAAGGCACTCAGTTTGAAGCAGAAAACTTTGTTAATTCATTAAATAAGAATGACATGGGAATTGATTTCACACATAAAATAGGAGATTAATCTATAGAGTTTTTAGACCTATGTTTAGGTTGGGATAGCAATGGGAACATCACTACAAGAACCCATTTTAAAGATGTAGATACTAACAGCTATTTAAACTACAATAGTAACCACTATAAACCCTGGAAAACTAATATGCCATATAACCAGTTCTGTAGGATCAGAAGAAATTGTACTGATCTGAAAACATTTGATGATCAATCAATGCTCCTGAAAACATAATTTATGTAAGAACTTACCTGATAAATTCATTTCTTTCATATTAGCAAGAGTCCATGAGCTAGTGACGTATGGGATATACATTCCTACCAGGAGGGGCAAAGTTTCCCAAACCTCAAAATGCCTATAAATACACCCCTCACCACACCCACAAATCAGTTTAACGAATAGCCAAGAAGTGGGGTGATAAGAAAAAAGTGCAAAGCATAAATATAAGGAATTGGAATAATTGTGCTTTATACAAAAAAAATCATAACCACCACAAAAAAGGGTGGGCCTCATGGACTCTTGCTAATATGAAAGAAATGAATTTATCAGGTAAGTTCTTACATAAATTATGTTTTCTTTCATGTAATTAGCAAGAGTAAATGAGCTAGTGACCTATGGGATAATGACTACCCAAGATGTGGATCTTCCACGCAAGAGTCACTAGAGAGGGAGGGATAAAATAAAGACAGCCAATTCCGCTGAAAAAAATCCACACCCAAAAATAAAGTTTAAATCTCATAAAGAAAAAAACTGAAAATATAAGCAGAAGATTCAAACTGAAACAGCTGCCTGAAGTACTTTTCTACCAAAGACAGCTTCAGAAGAAGAAAACACATCAAAATGGTAGAATTTAGTAAAAGTATGCAAAGAAGACCAAGTTTCTGCTTTGCAAATCTGATCAACCGAAGCATCATTCCTAAACGCCCAGGAAGTAGAAACTGACCTAGTAGAATGAGCTGTAATCCTTTGAGGCGGAGTTTTACCCGACTCGACATAAGCATGATGAATTAAAGATTTCAACCAAGATGCCAAAGAAATGGCAGAGGCCTTCTGACCTTTCCTAGAACCGGAAAAGATAACAAATAGACTAGAAGTCTTTCGGAAATTCTTAGTAGCTTCAACATAATATTTCAAAGCTCTAACTACATCCAAAGAATGCAATGATTTCTCCTTAGAATTCTTAGGATTAGGACATAATGAAGGAACCACAATTTCTCTACTAATGTTGTTAGAATTCACAACCTTAGGTAAAAATTCAAAAGAAGTTCGCAACACCGCCTTATCCTGGTGAAAAATCAGAAAAGGAGACTCGCAAGAAAGAGCAGATAATTCAGAAACTCTTCTGGCAGAAGAGATGGCCAAAAGGAACAAAACTTTCCAAGAAAGTAATTTAATGTCCAATGAATGCATAGGTTCAAACGGAGGAGCTTGAAGAGCCCCCAGAACCAAATTCAAACTCCAAGGAGGAGAAATTGACTTAATGACAGGTTTTATACGAACCAAAGCTTGTACAAAACAATGAATATCAGGAAGATTAGCAATCTTTCTGTGAAAAAGAACAGAAAGAGCAGAGATTTGTCCTTTCAAGGAACTTGCAGACAAACCTTTATCCAAACCATCCTGAAGAAACTGCAAAATTCTCGGAATTCTAAAAGAATGCCAGGAAAAATGATGAGAAAGACACCAAGAAATATAAGTCTTCCAGACTCTATAATATATCTCCCTAGATACAGATTTACGAGCCTGTAACATAGTATTAATCACAGAGTCAGAGAAACCTCTTTGACTAAGAATCAAGCGTTCAATCTCCATACCTTTAAATTTAAGGATTTGAGATCCTGATGGAAAAAAGGACCTTGCGACAGAAGGTCTGGTCTTAACGGAAGAGTCCACGGTTGGCAAGAGGCCATCCGGACAAGATCCGCATACCAAACCCTGTGAGGCCATGCTGGAGCTACCAGCAGAACAAACGAGCATTCCTTCAGAATCTTGGAGATTACTCTTGGAAGAAGAACTAGAGGCGGAAAGATATAGGCAGGATGATACTTCCAAGGAAGTGACAATGCATCCACTGCTTCCGCTTGAGGATCCCTGGATCTGGACAGATACCTGGGAAGTTTCTTGTTTAGATGAGAGGCCATCAGATCTATTTCTGGAAGTCCCCACATTTGAACAATCTGAAGAAAAATCTCTGGGTGAAGAGACCATTTGCCCGGATGTAACGTTTGGCGACTGAGATAATCCGCTTCCCAATTGTCTATACCTGGGATATGAACCGCAGAAACTAGAGACAGGAGCTGGATTCCGCCCAAACCAGAATTCGAGATACTTCTTTCATAGCCAGAGGACTGTGAGTCCCTCCTTGATGATTGATGTATGCCACAGTTGTGACATTGTCTGTCTGAAAACAAATGAACGATTCTCTCTTTAGAAGAGGCCAAGACTGAAGAGCTCTGAAAATTGCACGGAGTTCCAAAATATTGATCAGTAATCTCACCTCCTGAGATTCCCAAACCCCTTGTTCTGTCAGAGACCCCCACACAGCTCCCCAACCTGTAAGACTTGCATCTGTTGAAATTACAATCCAGGTTGGAAGAACAAAAGAAGCTCCCTGAACTAAACGATGGTGATCTGTCCACCACGTCAGAGAGTGTCGTACAATCGGTTTTAAAGATATTAATTGAGATATCTTTGTGTAATCCCTGCACCACTGGTTCAGCATACAGAGCTGAAGAGGTCGCATGTGAAAACAAGCAAAGGGGATCGCGTCCGATGCAGCAGTCATAAGACCTAGAATTTCCATGCATAAGGCTACCGAAGGGAATGATTGTGACTGAAGGTTTCGACAAGCTGATATCAATTTTAGACGTCTCTTGTCTGTCAAAGATAGAGTCATGGACACTGAATCTATCTGGAAACCTAAAAAGGTTACCCTTGTCTGAGGAATCAATGAACTTTTTGGTAAATTGATCCTCCAACCATGATCTTGAAGAAACAACACAAGTCGATTCGTATGAGATTCTGCTAAATGTGAAGACTGAGCAAGTACCAAGATATTGTCCAAATAAGGAAATACCACAATACCCTGTACTCTGATTACAGACAGAAGGGCACCGAGAACCTTTGTAAAAATTCTTGGAGCTGTTGCTAGGCCAAACGGCAGAGCCACAAACTGGTAATGCTTGTCTAGGAAAGAGAATCTCAGAAACTGATAGTGATCTGGATGAATCGGAATATGCAGATATGCATCCTGTAAATCTATTGTAGACATATAATGCCCTTGCTGAACAAAAGGCAGGATAGTCCTTACAGTTACCATTTTGAATGTTGGTATCCTTACATAACGATTCAATATTTTTAGATCCAGAACTGGTCTCAAGGAATTCTCCTTTGGTACAATGAAGAGATTTGAATAAAACCCCAGCCCCTGTTCCAGAACTGGAACTCGCATAATTACTCCAGCCAACTCTAGATCTGAAACACATTTCAGAAATGCTTGAGCCTTCGCTGTGTTTACTGGGATACGGGAAAGAAAAAATCTCTTTGCAGGAGGCCTTATCTTGAAGCCAATTCTGTACCCTTCTGAAACAATGTTCTGAATCCAAAGATTGTGAACGGAATTGATCCAAATTTCTTTGAAAAAACGTAATCTGCCCCCAACCAGCTGAGCTGGAATGAGGGCCGCACCTTCATGTGGACTTAGGAGCTGGCTTTGATTTTCTAAAAGGCTTGGATTTATTCCAGACTGGAGATGGTTTCCAAACTGATACCGCTCCTGAGGATGAAGGATCAGGCTTTTGTTCCTTGTTGTGACGAAAGGAACGAAAACGATTATTAGACCTAAATTTACCTTTAGATTTTTTATCCTGTGGTAAAAAAGTTCCTTTCCCTCCAGTAACAGTTGAGATAATAGAATCCAACTGAGAACCAAATAATTTATTACCCTGGAAAGAAAGGGAAAGCAGAGTAGACTTAGAAGACATATCAGCATTCCAAGTTTTAAGCCATAAAGCTCTTCTAGCTAAAATAGCTAGAGACATATACCTGACATCAACTCTAATGATATCAAAGATGGCATCACAAATAAAATTATTAGCATGTTGAAGAAGAATAATAATGCTATGAGAATTATAATCTGTTACTTGTTGCGCTAAAGCTTCTAACCAAAAAGTTGAAGCTGCAGCAACATCCGCTAAAGATATAGCAGGTCTAAGAAGATTACCTGAACACAAGTAAGCTTTTCTTAGAAAGGATTCAATTTTCCTGTCTAAAGGATCCTTAAAGGAAGTACCATCTGCCGTAGGAATAGTAGTACGCTTAGCAAGAGTAGAGACAGCCCCATCAACTTTAGGGATTTTGTCCCAAAACTCTAATCTGTCAGATGGCACAGGATATAATTGCTTAAAACGTTTAGAAGGAGATTTAAAAACCTTATCTAAACGTTTAGATTTAGTATCAAGAGGACCAGAATCCTCAATTTCTAATGCAATTAGGACTTCTTTAAGTAAAGAACGAATAAATTCCATTTTAAATAAATATGAAGATTTATCAGCATCAACCTCTGAGACAGAATCCTCTGAACCAGAAGAACCATTATCAAAATCAGAATGATGATGTTCATTTAAAAATTCATCTGAAAAATGAGAAGTTTTAAAATACTTTTTACGTTTACTAGAAGGAGGAATAACAGACATAGCCTTCTTAATGGATTTAGAAACAAAATCTCTTATGTTATCAGGAACACTCTGAGTATTAGATGTTGACGGAACAGCAACAGGTAATGTAACAGTACTAAAGGAAATATTATCTGCATTAACAAGTTTGTCATGACAATTAGTACAAACACCAGCTGGAGGAACAGATACCATAAGTTTACAGCAGATACACTTAGCTTTGGTAGCTCCAGCACCAGGCAGCGATTTTCCAGAAGTATCTTCTGACTCAGTTTCAACGTGGGACATCTTGCAATATGTAATAGAAAAAACAACATGTAAAGCAAAATTGATCAAATTCCTTAAATGACAGTTTCAGGAATGGGAAAAAATGCCAGTGAACAAGCTTCTAGCAACCAGAAGCAATAAATAATGAGACTTAAATAATGTGGAGACAATAGTGACGCCCATATTTTTTTAGCGCCAAAAAAGACGCCCACATTATTTGGCGCCTAAATGCTTTTGGCGCCAAAAATGATGCCACATCCGGAACGCCGACACTTTTGGCGCAAAAAAAACGTCAAAAATGACGCAACTTCCGGCGACACGTATGACGCCGGAAACAGAAAAAAAAATTTGCGCCAAAAAAGTCTGCGCCAAGAATGACGCAATAAAATGAAGCATTTTCAGCCCCCGCGAGCCTAACAGCCCACAGGAAAAAAAGTCAAATTTTAAGGTAAGAAAAAAATTGATTTATTCATATGCATTATCCCAAATATGAAACTGACTGTCTGAAATAAGGAACGTTGAACATCCTGAGTCAAGGCAAATAAATGTTTGAATACATATATTTAGAACTTTATATAAAAGTGCCCAACCATAGCTTAGAGTGTCACAGAAAATAAGACTTACTTACCCCAGGACACTCATCTACATGTAGTAGAAAGCCAAACCAGTACTGAAACGAGAATCAGTAGAGGTAATGGTATATATAAGAGTATATTGTCG
Source organism: Bombina bombina (assembly GCF_027579735.1). Taxonomy (NCBI): domain Eukaryota; kingdom Metazoa; phylum Chordata; class Amphibia; order Anura; family Bombinatoridae; genus Bombina; species Bombina bombina. The sequence continues at coordinate 1,151,064,399 of NC_069503.1, read as the reverse complement.
ATCTGAAAAGGGAGGTAAGAGATGAATCTCTACGACCGATAACAGAGAACCTATGAAATAGACCCCGTAGAAGGAGATAATTGAATTCAAATAGGCAATACTCTCCTCACATCCCTCTGACATTCACTGCACGCTGAGAGGAAAACCGGGCTCCAACCTGCTGCGGAGCGCATATCAACGTAGAATCTAGCACAAACTTACTTCACCACCTCCATAGGAGGCAAAGTTTGTAAAACTGATTTGTGGGTGTGGTGAGGGGTGTATTTATAGGCATTTTGAGGTTTGGGAAACTTTGCTCCTCCTGGTAGGAATGTATATCCCATACGTCACTAGCTCATGGACTCTTGCTAATTACAAGAAAGAAAGAAAGATTTATGGAAAAACAATGTCCGATGGAATTAATTGAGGATAGCTATATTAGAGCCCGTAACAAAGATAGAAATTAGCTGTTAAATAAGACTATGAAACAGAATGATCTAGAGAAATCTCAGATTAATGAAGTAAACAACAAAGAGCAGAAACAGTCAGTAGATGTTATGGAGAAGGGGAATAATTAAAATAAAAATGGTTTGAGATTCATTACTCAATATAACAACAATTTTGGAAAAATTAAGAATATACTCAAATACTGGTTTATACTTCAAGGTGACCCATAAGGGCCGCCATCAGGGGGTGACAGGGGTGACTCCTGTCAGGGGCCCAATGGGCCAGGGGGGCCCATGAGGAAAGAACAACTTGCCTCCTTGTAAAATTTTTTTTTAATTTTGGCAGCTACCAGTGGAAACTACAGCAGAGTGCTAATTGAGCACTGCAGAGGAGGTAGGACTTACTTAGTAAATGTTTTTTATTTCTTTGTGCAATTTCGGATTGTAACTTCAGTGTGGTAGCAGTTGTATGGTTGGGCCAGGGATCCATAAAAACACATTTTTTTTTAGCAGCAGTGTATTTATGATTATTTGACAATGCTGTAGAAATTCTATATTTAAAGCTATGCAGAAATGTTTCCTCCTCAATACACAAATGGTAGGTGCCCTTTTGGCAGATATGCATTTTTTAATTAATATATATACAGGTATACCTCACTTTACAGCGCTTCGCTAATACAGCACCTTGTGGAGCTAAAGTTCAACCTCCAAGGATTTTAAAACAGTGCTGTAATCTTTGTGAGATTGCAAGAAAAGTGACTGGCACCATTTTATTATGCTTAGTTCACTCTGTTTACAGCATTACAGTGCAATCTGTGTCTCAGTGCTATACTCTGGCAAATTGTACTACAGTGATTGTCACTATTTTACAGGTACAGTATTTATTGAATACTGTGCTGTGCGAGTGTTAAACTAAACTTAGCACTATTGTACACCTAATATATGTTAGTTCAAACATGCTTTTAAGTTTTTAAACACACTGGCAAGTGAAAAGAAAGCTAAAACTGCCTTGTTTCACTTTAAGGCGGTTTTCACTTTACAGCGGAGCTCCTGTCCCTAACCTGCTGTATGAGCGGAGTATACCTGTATATTAATTACATTCCAGTTTACTGGCTCTTTATGCAAGGACTTTCCAGATGCAAGGAGGCATTTTATCTAAGCTTTTTACATCTGCATAAAATGTTATACTCTCAGACTAAGATTGCTCAGTGTTTGAAATGAGACAGGTTAACTTAAAACTGTTCAGTTTACACTACAGCTGACTTAATTTTGAAATACATACAAACAAGCCTAAATCCTGCATTTAACCAGATCTAATGGTATGAGTACCACAGCTTATGGTTCCACCAAGACCATATTGAGTACAGTATTTTCAAAATCCATAAGTACAGCTGACAGATGGGAAAATTTGTACACTATATTTGAAGTGGTGCTCTTGGTTGGGGAAATAACAAACATATGTCAACCTTTTAAAAGTACTTTTCTTCATCTAGCCATCTACCCAATGCTGCAGCCTTTAAAAAAAAATAACGAGCTGCCTCCCCAGTGTCCTTTACACCCAATATGTCACAAAAACATTTAAATAAAGGATTTAAAGTAACACCTTTTTCCTTTAAAACCAGGTCCACTTTAACCCCTTTTATAGCAAAGAATAAAATGTCAGCCATTCTGATATAACAGGTCTCCTCAGAAAAAAGACTGAACATACCTCAATGCTTATAGCATGCAGCTGTTCTCCACTCTGAAGATTTCTTACACTACCTTCAGCACTCTGTGGGTACCAATGTGGATCTTAGTTACGTCTGCTAAGATCATCAACCTCAGGGCAGAAAACGTCTTCCATATCCCCCTGAGGAAAATAGTACACACCAGTACCATTTGAAAATAAAAAACTTCTTGATTGAAGAAACTAAAACTAACACCTCACTTCACCTCTTCCTAGTATAAGACAGGCAAAGAGAATGAGTGGGGGTGGAGGGGAAGGTAGGGGCTATATATACACATCTCTACTGTGGTGCTCTTTGCCACTTCCTGTTAGCAGGAGGTTAATATCCCACAAGTAAGGATGAAATCCGTGGACTCGTCATATTTTTGTAAAAGAAATAAATTTATCAGGTAAGCATAAATTTCCTTTTCTTTTTCAAGATACGACGAGTCCACGGATTTCATCCTTACTTGTGGGATACAATACCAAAGCTATAGTACACGGAAGAAAAGGGAGGGACAAGACAGGGAACCTAAACGGAAGGCACCACTGCTTGAAGAACTTTTCTCCCAAAAACAGCCCCAGAAGAGGCAAAGGTATCGAATTTCAAAAATTTAGAAAAAGTGTGAAGAGACGACCAAGTTGCTGCCTTGCAAATCTGTTCAACAGAAGCATAATTTTTGAATGCCCATGAAGAAGCCACAGCTATAGTGGAATGAGCCGTAATTCGTTCAGGAGGCTGCTGTCCAGCAGTCTCATATGCAAAGTGGATGATACTCCTCAGCCAAAAAGAAAGAGAGGTAGCCGTAGCTTTCTGACCCCTACGTTTCCCAGAAAAAACAACAAATAATGAAGATGATTGTCGAAAATCCTTAGTCGCCTGCAAATAGAACTTCAAAGGTCAGATCACGCCCAGATTATGTAACAAACGCTCCTTCTTAGAAGGAGGATTAGGACATAAGGAAGGAACAACAATTTCCTGATTAATATTCTTATTTGAAACAACCTTAGGAAGAAAACAAGGACTGGTTCGTAACACCACCTTATCCGAATGGAAAATTAGATAAGGAGGATCACATTGCAACGTTGACAACTCAGACACTCGTCGGGCAGAAGAAATAGCAACCAAAAATAAAACTTTCCAAGATAATAACTTAATATCTAGGGAATGCATTGGTTCAAACGGAACCCCTTGAAGAACTTTAAGAACCAAATTCAAACTCCAAGGAGTAGCAATAGGTCTTAATACAGGCCTGATTCTAGTCAGAGCCTGACAAAAGGGTTGTACGTCTGGGACATCTGCCAGACGCTTGTGTAACAATACAGATAAGGCATAAATCTGACCTTTCAAAGAACTCGCAGACAACCTCTTCTCCAATCCTTCTTGGAGAAAGGACAAAATCCTAGGGATCTTAACTCTACTCCATGAGTAGCCCTTGGATTCACACCAATAAAGATATTTACACCATATCTTATGGTAAATTTTCCTAGTAACAGTCTTACGCGCCTGGATCAAAGTATCGATAACCGAATCAGTAAACCCACGCTTAGATAAAATTAAGCGTTCAATTTCCAAGCAGTCAGCTGTAGAGAAACTAGATTCAGATGATGGAAGGGTTCCTGAATGAGAAGATCTTTCCTCAATGGGAGCTTCCACGGAGGCTGAGAGGACATGGCCACCAGATCGGCATACCAAGTCCTGCGAGGACACGCAGGAGAAAGAAGAATCACTGACGCCCTCTCCTGTTTGACATGCGCAATCACCCAGGGAAGAAGAGCGAACAGGGGAAAAACATAAGCTAGATTGAAGGACCAAGTAACTGCCAAGGCATCTATCAGCTCGGCCTGAGGATCCCTGGCCTGGACCTGTATCTCGGAATCTTGGCATTCTGACGAGATGCCATGACCTCCGGATGGAGTTCCCACTCTCCCTGATGAAACGTCTGTCTGCTCAGAAAGTCCGCTTCACAGTTTTCCACCCCTGGGATGTAGATCGCTGACAGATGGCAAGAGTGTAACTCCGCCCACTGTATAATCTTGGATACCTCTGTCATCGCTAAGGAACTCCTCGTTCCTCCCTGATGATTGATGTAAGCTACCGTCGTGATGTTGTCAAACTGGAACCTGATGAATTGGGGCGAAGCCAACTGAGGCCAAGCATGAAGCGCATTGAATATGGCTCTCAATTCCAGAATGTTGATTGGAAGGAGAGACTCCGCCTGAGTCCAAACACCTTGAACCCTCAAGGAATTCCAGACTGCTCCCCATCCTAGTAGGCTGGCGTACGTTGTCACTATCACCCAAGAGGGTCTGCAGAAGCATGTCCCTTGGGATAGATGATCCAGCGACAACCACCATAGAAGAAAGTCCCTTGTCTCCTGATCTAGAGTTATTTGAGGAGACAAATCGGAATAATCTCCATTCCACTGTCTGAGCAGGCTCAGTTGCAGAGGTCGGAGATGAAATCGAGCATACGGGATGATGTCCATTGCTGCCATCATCAATCCGACTACTTCCATGCACTAGGCCACTGACGGCCGAGGATTGGACTGAAGGGCTTGGCATGCAGCCATGAGCTTTACCCTTCTTACCTCTGTCAGAAAGATCTGCATGGAAAGAGAGTCGATTAGAGTTCCTAAGAATGGTACTCTTGTCTGTGGAATTAACAAACTCTTTCCCAGATTTACCTTCCACGCGTGGGTTCTCAGGAAGGAAAGGAAAAGGTCGGTATGAGACTTTGCCAGTTGGTAAGAGGACGCCTGGATCAAAATGTCGTCCAGATACGGCGCCACCGCAACGCCCCGCGGTCTGAGAACTGCCAGAAGGGACCCCAGAACCTTTGTGAAAATTCTGGGAGCCGTGGCCAAACCGAAAGGAAGAGCCACAAACTGGAAATGTTTGTCCAGAAAGGCGAATCTCAGGAATTTGTGATGATCTTTGTGGATGGGAACATGAAGATAGGCATCCTTTAGATCCACAGTAGTCATGAATTGACCCTCCTGGATCAATGAAAGAATGGTACGAATAGTCTCCATCTTGAAGGACGGGACTCTGATAAACTTGTTTAGACTCTTGCGATCTAATATAGGTCTGAAAGTTCCCTCCTTTTTGGGAACTACAAACAGTTTTGAATAAAATCCATGTCCCTGAGTTGGAACAGGACAGATTACCCCATGGAACAGAGGTCTTCTACACAGCGTAAGAACGCCTCTCTCTTTATCTGGTCTACAGACAATCGAGAAAGAAGGAATCTTCCTCTGGGGGTAGTGTTTCTGAACTCCAGTTTGTATCCCTGAGACACTCTATCTATTGCCCAGGGATCTGGAACGTCCCTTATCCAAGCCTGGACGAAGAATGATAGTCTGCCCCCTACTAGATCCGGTCCCGGATCGGTGGCCACCCCTTCATGCTGACTTGGGTGCAGCAACGGGTTTCTTGGACTGTTTGCCCTTGTTCCAAGCCTGGTTGGGTCTCCACGTGGACTTGGGTTGAGAATAGCCCCCATCCTGCTTAGTGGAAGGGGATTCCCTTGAAATTCCGAAAGGAACGAAAATTATTCTGTCGACCCCTCTGTTTGGGTTTCTTATCCTGAGGGAGGAGATGACCCTTGCCTCCCGTGATGTCAGAAATAATTTCTTTTAAGTCAGGACCAAACATGGTCTTTCCCTTATAAGGAGTAGCCAAAAGTTTAGTTTTGGATGACACATCCGCAGATCAAGACTTCAGCCACAAGGCTATACGCGCTAAGATTGAAAATCCTGAACTCTTAGCCGCTAATTTGGTAATTTGCAGAGAAGCATCTGTCACAAAAGAATTGGCCAACTTAAGAGTTTTAATTCTATCCTGTATCTCTTCCAAAGAAGTCTCAGTCAAGAGATTCCTCTAGGGCATCAAACCAATAACCAGCTGCAGTTGTAACCATGACAATGCAGGCCGCCGGTTGCAAAAGCAACCCTTGATGAACATAAAGTTTCTTAAGGAGACCCTCTAATTTCTTATCCATAGGGTCCTTGAAGGCACAACTATCCTCAATAGGGACAATAGTTTTCTTAGCCAAAGCGGAAATAGCACCTTCCACCTTAGGTACCGTCTGCCAAGAATCCCTGATAGCATCCGCTATCGGATACATCTTCCTGAAAATGGGAGAAAGGTATACCTGGTCTCTCCCATTCCTTAGCAATAATTTCTGAAGTTCTTTTGGGAACAGGAAAAACGTCCGAATAAGAAGGAATTTCTAAGTATCTGTCCAACTTACTAAATTTTTCTGGAGGAACCACGATTGAGTCGCAGTCATCCAGAGTCACCAAAACCTCCCTCAACAACAGGCGGAGGTGTTCCAGCTTAAATCGGAAAGACACTACCTCAGAATCAGTCGGTAGTGGAGTGCTGTCCGATTCAGAAAGTTCGCCCTCAGATAGAGGCTCCAATTACGAACCCTGTGATGGCACATCTGATATTACCATCAAAGCATCCGAAGATGTATTGGCCACGAGGGTGTCCTTCCTTCTGCGTTTGCCTTGCAGGACGTTAAAGGCAGATAACGCTTCCGAAAGTGTAGAGGACATAACTGCGGCTATGTACTTTAGAGTAATTGCAGTCGAAACTGCAGAGGTACTGGACTTCGCAGGCGTAAAGGACTGTGATGCGTGGGGAGAAAGATGTGGCATACTCTGATTCTCATCGGTAGAACCCTGAGAAGTATCCACTTTTGTTAAATCCTTATCAAAAAACATTTGTTCTCTGAACTGTAAAGCCCTCTCAGTACACGAGGGACAAAAAGTAACAGGAGGTTCCACATTTGCATTCAAACATAATGAACATGTAACATTCATATCATCATCCATGTTAGCAATTAAACAAAACAGACTTGGTCTTTGATTGCAAACTAATCTGTTAATCAAGCACCTCTGAATAAAGCGTGCAGCTGTGCCTTTAAAAAACATAATTTATGCTTACCTGATAAATGTATTTCTCTTGTAGTGTATCCAGTCCACGGATCATCCATTACTTATGGGATATTCTCCTTCCCAACAGGAAGTTGCAAGAGTATCACCCACAGCAGAGCTGCTATATAGCTCCTCCCCTCACTGCCATATCCAGTCATTCGACCGAAACAAGACGAGAAAGGAGAAACCATCTGGTGCAGTGGTGACTGTAGTTTAATTAAAATTTAGACCTGCCTTAAAAGGACAGGGTGGGCCGTGGACTGGATACACTACAAGAGAAAACATAATTTATGCTTACCTGATAAATTTATTTCTCTTGTAGTGTATCCAGTCCACGGATCATCCATTACTTGTGGGATATTCTTCCCAACAGGAAGTTGCAAGAGGATCAACCACAGCAGAGCTGCTATATAGCTCCTCCCCTCACTGCCATATCCAGTCATTCGACCGAAACAAGACGAGAAAGGAGAAACCATAGGGTGCAGTGGTGACTGTAGTTTAATTAAAATTTAGACCTGCCTTAAAGGACAGGGCGGGCCGTGGACTGGATACACTACAAGAGAAATAAATTTATCAGGTAAGCATAAATTATGTTTTCTCTTGTTAAGTGTATCCAGTCCACGGATCATCCATTACTTGTGGGATACCAATACCAAAGCTAAAGTACACGGATGATGGGAGGGACAAGGCAGGAACTTAAACGGAAGGAACCACTGCCTGTAGAACCTTTCTCCCAAAAACAGCCTCCGAAGAAGCAAAAGTGTCAAATTTGTAAAATTTTGAAAAGGTGTGAAGCGAAGACCAAGTCGCAGCCTTGCAAATCTGTTCAACAGAGGCCTCATTTTTAAAGGCCCAGGTGGAAGCCACAGCTCTAGTAGAATGAGCTGTAATCCTTTCAGGGGGCTGCTGTCCAGCAGTCTCATAGGCTAAGCGTATTATGCTCCGAAGCCAAAAGGAGAGAGAGGTTGCCGAAGCTTTTTGACCTCTCCTCTGTCCAGAGTAAACGACAAACAGGGCAGATGTTTGACGAAAATCTTTAGTAGCCTGTAAGTAAAACTTCAAGGCACGGACTACGTCCAGATTATGCAAAAGACGTTCCTTCTTTGAAGAAGGATTAGGACACAATGATGGAACAACAATCTCTTGATTGATATTCCTGTTAGAAACCACCTTAGGTAAAAACCCAGGTTTGGTACGCAGAACTACCTTGTCTGAATGAAAAATCAGATAAGGAGAATCACAATGTAAGGCAGATAACTCAGAGACTCTTCGAGCCGAGGAAATAGCCATCAAAAACAGAACTTTCCAAGATAAAAGTTTAATATCAATGGAATGAAGGGGTTCAAACGGAACTCCCTGAAGAACTTTAAGAACCAAGTTTAAGCTCCACGGGGGAGCAACAGTTTTAAACACAGGCTTAATCCTAACCAAAGCCTGACAAAATGCCTGGACGTCTGGAACTTCTGCCAGACGCTTGTGCAAAAGAATAGACAGAGCATTGATCTGTCCTTTTAAAGAACTAGCTGATAAGCCTTTGTCCAAACCCTCTTGGAGAAAGGACAATATCCTAGGAATCCTAACCTTACTCCATGAGTAACTCTTGGATTCACACCAATAAAGATATTTACGCCATATCTTATGGTAGATTTTCCTGGTGACAGGCTTCCGAGCTTGTATTAAGGTATCAATGACTGACTCGGAGAAGCCACGCCTTGATAGAATCAAGCGTTCAATCTCCATGCAGTCAGTCTCAGAGAAATTAGATTTGGATGATTGAAAGGACCTTGTATTAGAAGGTCCTGCCTCAGAGGCAGAGTCCATGGTGGAAGAGATGACATGTCCACTAGGTCTGCATACCAGGTCCTGCGTGGCCACGCAGGCGCTATCAGAATCACTGATGCTCTCTCCTGTTTGATTTTGGCAATCAGTCGAGGGAGCAGAGGAAACAGTGGAAACACATAGGCCAGGTTGAAGAAACAAGGAGCTGCTAGAGCATCTATCAGCGTTGCTCCCGGGTCCCTGGACCTGGATCCGTAACAAGGAAGCTTGGCGTTCTGGCGAGACGCCATGAGATCCAGTTCTGGTTTGCCCCAACGATGGACCAGTTGAGCAAACACCTCCGGATGGAGTTCCCACTCCCCCGGATGAAAAGTCTGACGACTTAGAAAATCCGCCTCCCAGTTCTTTACGCCTGGGATGTGGATCGCTGACAGGTGGCAAGAGTGAGACTCTGCCCAGCGAATTATCTTTGAGACTTCTAGCATCGCTAGGGAACTCCTGGTTCCCCCTTGATGGTTGATGTAAGCCACAGTCGTGATAACTGAAATCTGATGAACCTCAGTGTTGCTAACTGAGGCCAAGCTAGAAGAGCATTGAATATTGCTCTTAACTCCAGAATATTTATTGGGAGGAGTTTCTCCTCCTGAGTCCACGATCCCTGAGCCTTCAGGGAGTTCCAGACTAAGCCCCAACCTAGAAGGCTGGCATCTGTTGTTACAATCGTCCAATCTGGCCTGCGAAAGGTCATACCCTTGGACAAATGGACCGAGAAAGCCACCAGAGAAGAGAATCTCTGGTCTCTTGATCCAGATTTAGTAGAGGGGACAAATCTGAGTAATCCCCATTCCACTGACTTAGCATGCATAATTGCAGCGGTCTGAGATGCAGGCGCGCAAATGGCACTATGTCCATTGCCGTTACCATTAAGCCGATTACTTCCATGCACTGAGCCACTGACGGGCGTGGAATGGAATGAAGGACACGGCAAGCATTTAGAAGTTTTGATAACCTGGACTCCGTCAGGTAAATTTTCATCTCTAAAGAATCTATAAGAGTCCCTAGGAAGGAGACTCTTGTGAGTGGTGATAGAGAACTCTTTTCCACGTTCACTTTCCACCCATGCGACCTCAGAAATGCCAGAACTATCTCTGTATGAGACTTGGCAATTTGAAAGCTTGACGCCTGTATCAGGATGTCGTCTAGATACGGAGCCACCGCAATGCCTCGCGGTCTTAGAACCGCCAGAAGTGAGCCCAGAACCTTTGTAAAAATTCTCGGGGCAGTGGCCAACCCGAAGGGAAGAGCTACAAATTGGTAATGCCTGTCTAGAAAGGCAAACCTTAGGAACCGATGATGGTCTTTGTGAATCGGTATGTGAAGGTAGGCATCCTTTAAGTCCAATGTGGTCATGTACTGACCCCTCTTGGATCATGGGTAGGATGGTCCGAATAGTTTCCATTTTGAACGATGGAACTCTGAGGAATTTGTTTAAGATCTTTAGATCCAAGATTGGTCTGAAGGTTCCCTCTTTCTTGGGAACCACAAACAGATTTGAATAAAATCCCTGTCCCTGTTCCATCCGCGGAACTGGATGGATCACTCCCATTACTAGGAGGTCTTGCACACAGCTTAGGAATGCCTCTTTCTTTATCTGGTTTGCTGATAACCTTGAAAGATGAAATCTCCCTTGTGGAGGAGAAGCTTTGAAGTCCAGAAGATATCCCTGAGATATGATCTCCAAAGCGCAGGGATCCTGAACATCTCTTGCCCACGCCTGGGCGAAGAGAGAAAGTCTGCCCCCCACTAGATCCGTTTCCGGATAGGGGGCCGTTCCTTCATGCTGTCTTGGGGGCAGCAGCAGGCTTTCTGGCCTGCTTGCCCTTGTTCCAGGACTGGTTAGGTTTCCAGGCCTGTCTGGAATGAGCAACAGTTCCCTCCTGTTTTGAAGCGGAGGAAGTTGATGCTGCTCCTGCCTTGAAATTTCGAAAGGCACGAAGATTAGACTGTTTGGCCTTTGATTTGGCCCTGTCCTGAGGAAGGGTATGACCCTTGCCTCCAGTAATGTCAGCAATAATTTCCTTCAAGCCAGGCCCGAATAAGGTCTGCCCCTTGAAAGGAATGTTGAGTAATTTAGACTTTGAAGTCACGTCAGCTGACCAGGATTTAAGCCATAGCGCCCTACGCGCCTGGATGGCGAATCCGGAATTCTTAGCCGTTAGTTTAGTCAAATGAACAATGGCATCAGAAACAAATGAGTTAGCTAGCTTAAGCGTTCTAAGCTTGTCAATAATTTCATTCAATGGAGCTGTCTGGATGGCCTCTTCCAGGGCCTCAAACCAGAATGCCGCCGCAGCAGTGACAGGCGCAATCCATGCAAGGGGCTGTAAAATAAAATCTTGTTGAATAAACATTTTCTTAAGGTAACCCTCTAATTTTTTATCCATTGGATCTGAAAAAGCACAACTGTCCTCAACCGGGATAGTGGTATGCTTTGCTAAAGTAGAAACTGCTCCCTCCACCTTAGGGACCGTCTGCCATAAGTCCCGTGTAGTGGCGTCTATTGGAAACATTTTTCTAAATATAGGAGGTGGGGAAAAGGGCACACCGGGTCTATCCCACTCTTTGCTAATAATTTCTGTAAGCCTTTTAGGTATAGGAAAAACGTCAGTACACACCGGCACCGCATAGTATCTATCCAGCCTACACAATTTCTCTGGAATTGCAACTGTGTTACAGTCATTCAGAGCAGCTAATACCTCCCCAAGCAATACACGGAGGTTCTCAAGCTTAAATTTAAAATTAGAAATCTCTGAATCAGGTTTCCCCGAGTCAGATGTCACCCACAGACTGAAGCTCTCCGTCCTCATGTTCTGCATATTGTGACGCAGTATCAGACATGGCTCTAACAGCATTTGCGTGCTCTGTATCTCTCCTAACCCCAGAGCTATCGCGCTTGCCTCTTAATTCAGGCAATCTAGATAATACCTCTGACAGGGTATTATTCATGATTGCAGCCATGTCCTGCAAGGTAATCGCTATGGGCGTCCCTGATGTAATTGGCGCCATATTAGCGTGCGTCCCCTGAGCGGGAGGCGAAGGGTCTGACACGTGGGGAGAGTTAGTCGGCATAACTTCCCCCTCGACAGAACCCTCTGGTGATAATTCTTTTATAGATAAAGACTGATCTTTACTGTTTAAGGTGAAATCAATACATTTAGTACACATTCTCCTATGGGGCTCCACCATGGCTTTCAAACATAATAAACAAGTAGGTTCCTCTGTGTCAGACATGTTTAAACAGACTAGCAATGAGACTAGCAAGCTTGGAAAACACTTTAAAACAAGTTTACAAGCAATATAAAAAACGTTACTGCGCCTTTAAGAAACACAAATTTTCCCAAATTTTGAAATAACAGTGAAAAAATGCAGTTACACTAACGAAATTTTTACAGTGTATGTAATAAGTTAGCAGAGCATTGCACCCACTTGCAAATGGATGATTAACCCCTTAATACCAAAAACGGAATAACAAATGACAAAAACGTTTTTTAAACAGTCACAACAACTGCCACAGCTCTACTGTGGCTTTTTACCTCCCTCAAGAGGACTTTTGAAGCCTTTTGAGCCCTTCAGAGAAGTCCTGGATCATGCAGGAAGAAGCTAGATGTCTGTGTCTGTAATTTTTGCTGTGCAAAAAAACGCTAAAATAGGCCCCTCCCACTCATATTACAACAGTGGGAAGCCTCAGGGAACTGTTTCTAGGCAAAATTCAAGCCAGCCATGTGGAAAAAACTAGGCCCCAATAAGTTTTATCACCAAACATATGTAAAAAACGATTAAACATGCCAGCAAACGTTTTAAAATACACTTTTATAAGAGTATGTATCTCTATTAATAAGCCTGATACCAGTCGCTATCACTGCATTTAAGGCTTTACTTTTATTACTTCGGTATCAGCAGCATTTTCTAGCAAATTCCATCCCTAGAAAAATATTTTAACTGCACATACCTTATTACAGGAAAACCTGCACGCTATTCCCCCTCTGAAGTTACCTCACTCCTCAGAATATGTGAGAACAGCAAAGGATCTTAGTTACTTCTGCTAAGATCATAGAAAACGCAGGCAGATTCTTCTTCTAAATACTGCCTGAGAAACAGTACACTCCGGTACCATTTAAAAATAACAAACTTTTGATTGAAGAAATAAACTAAGTATAAAACACCACAGTCCTCTTACGACCTCCATCTTAGTTGAGAATTGCAAGAGAATGACTGGATATGGCAGTGAGGGGAGGAGCTATATAGCAGCTCTGCTGTGGGTGATCCTCTTGCAACTTCCTGTTGGGAAGGAGAATATCCCACAAGTAATGGATGATCCGTGGACTGGATACACTTAACAAGAGAAATTAATGTATAAAGTTACAGAACTCACACTCCGGCCAAATTAAAACGGAGACATAAGAGGAGTATATAATGGAAATAAAGGTATTATCCCTTTTAACCACAGGCTCGTTAAACTAAACTGCCTCTGCCGCCTCAACAGCTCTGCTGAGGCGTCTACCTGCCCCCTCAATATCCTCTCAGTTTCCAATATATTCTGCCTAAGACCTCTTGCTTTTTAACCTCAAACCATGCGGTCCGGACAGTCAGTGAGGCTCCGTCTCTCTTCCACCCACGCTGCGTATGTCGGAAGATAGCCGTGCGGCTTCCTGAGTGCGGGAGTATAACTCCGCCCTTCGTGGGCGTCAACTAACTCCGAGCGCCTGTCCCTCAAAGAAATCCCAAGCCATATGTCGCTGCAAGAGCAGCCGAACATACCATGCGGTCTGGCCCCAATAAAAGTGCAGTAAACACACACACCGGATCTACCTCATAATACAGTAGACTCCTGACACTGGAGACATGCTCCGTAATTAGGATTCTCCTCCATGTTAGCCCCAACGTCCAGCCCAAAGTCCATCTGCGCTCTCACCTAGAAAGTATAAATGTGTCCTGAGCGTTTCTAACTAATCCTCCCCCACCACATCTTCCCTAATACCTGTAGGGAAACCCTGGGGTAAAATTAAGGGGGTCATAGGAAAAATGTCTGTAGCAGTTTCTGAGTTAGTGCTGTCCCAGAAAAAAAAGAGCTGCACATACCTTGGTGCTGTGCGACAGCATGAACAGTCCCACAGATATCAAGAAGTCTTCTTTACCTCCTTGCCATTCTGTGGAGACATACAGGGCCTTAGTAATTGCTAAGACCATATTGAGAAGGGCAGCACACAGTATGGGAGGCGCAGTGAGAAATGAATCCCACCAGTTCCCAATGCTTTAAAGCCACCTGTAGCTCTGCTAGCAAGAGGCTGACCAGGTCCTGGCTACACCCTGAAGGAAAATAGTACTCACTGGCATCATTTAAAATAAAAAACTCTTGATTGAAGAACCTTAACACCTCACTTTACCTCTTCCTATTACTAACACAGGCAAAGAGAATGACTGGGTTGGGAGGGAAGGCACATTGGGGTGTGTGTAAGGGTGGGAGTGTGTCAGGCAGTAAGCATCAGAAAGAGAAGGCACATTGGGGTGTGTGTAAGGGTGGGAGTGTGTCAGGCAGTAAGCATAAGAAAGAGAAGGCACATTGGGGTGTGTAAGGGTGGGAGAGTGTCAGGCAGGTGAGCATAAGGAAGAGAAGGCACATTGGGGTGTGTGTAAGAGTGGGAGAGCATAAAGAGAAGGCACATTTGAGTGTGTGTAAGGGTGGGAGAGTGTGAGGTGGTGACCATAAGCAAAGGAAGGCACATGGAGGTGTGTTTAAGGGTGGAATAGCACAAAGTGAGAGAACATAAAGGGAAGGCACATTGGGGTGTGCCTAAGGGTGGGAGAGTGTCAGGTGAGGAGTATAAACAAGAGAAGGCACATTAGGGTATGCCTAAGGGTAGGAGAGTGTCAGGTGACGAGTATAAACAAGAGAAGGCACATTAGGGTAAGCCTAAGGGTGGGAGAGTGTCAGGAGGTGAGCATAAGGAAGAGAAGGCACATTGCGGTGTGCCAGGTGGTGAGCATAAGGAAAGGAAGGCACATTGGGGTGTGTGTAAGGGTCGGCGAGTGTAAGGTGCTGAGCATAAAAGAGAAGGCACATCGGGGAGTGCCTAAGGGTGGGAGACTTGTCAGAAGGTGAGCATAAGGAAGAGGGCACATTGGGGTGTGTGTAAGGGTCGGCGAGTGTCAGGTGCTGAGCATAAAAGAGAAGGCACATCGGGGAGTGCCTAAGGGTGGGAGACTTGTCAGGAGGTGAGCATAAGGAAGAGGGCACATAGGGGTGTGTGTAAGAGTGGGAGAGTGTTAGATGGTGAGCATAAGGAAAGGAAGGCACACTGGGGTTTGCCTAAGGGTGGCAGAGCACCTTATGGGAGTGCACAAGGGTGGACAAAAGTGGGAGAGTTTAAACTGTGATGTTGCGTAAGAGCAAGACAGCCAGAAACTAACAACACATAAACCACATTATTGAAATGGACCATGATGGAGCCAATTAAGGACCAACAATCGCACAAAAAAATTTATTTTACGAATTTCTACATGTGAACAAAAAACAATATCACAAATATAAAAAAATGTCAGAGGATAATTGGGGTGGGAAGTAAGAGTCCTAGAGTTTTTATGCTGATAGGTCACTGTTGTCAAACCTCTCCTGGTCATAAACCTCAGCAACTACTTTCCGGCCAGCGAACCATCGGCCATTTAAGGCCTGGATGGCTTTGTGGGTCTCACTGGCCATGGAGAATTCCACAAAGATCTTAACAATAATTTCTGCATCCTCCTCTTCCCCTTGTTTTTCCTGATAAATGATTACTCTGTTTACAGCACCAAATTTTCCACACTCTTCCGTCACTTCTCCCTCTAGGTCATCATCTATGTCCCGAGGATCCACCATGTTCCTCAGGACCATAACCGTAGACTGTTGAAAAAGATGGAGCATGTCATTATGCAGATCTAGTCACTACAGAAGCACAACATCATGAATCGCTCACCACACTTTTATAACTGTACTCAGACTGAACTGTAACAGTACATTGCCACATATATCTGCTTAGATTAAGTGTCACCGGAACTGGACATATATAATCATTAGATAACAGTTATAGTGAAATACATCATCTGGATACTGTGTAGTCTGTCAGTTATTCTAGTCCATGGATTCATAACAGCCCAGTAGCAGGACGGGACTGCCCTGCTGGTGGGCAGACATGACAGAGTGCCATTACACATATGCACTGAGCGCATGTAGCGGTATTTCAGAGGGAGGACAGTGCAGGACAAGAAGCAAACGGGACCGGGCCTGGACACGGCAGGTAGGTGATAGCATGCCTGCAGTGTCCAGGTCTCATGCTGTAGTGTCACAGACCTCTCCTGCTCTCAGTCAGTCTCACGCTGCAGTGTCACCTCTCCTGCTCTCAGTCAGTCTCATGCTGCAGTGTCACCTCTCCTGCTCTCAGTCAGTCTGATGCTGCAGTGTCACCTCTCCTGCTCTCAGTCAGTCTCACGCTGCAGTGTCACCTCTCCTGCTCTCAGTCAGTCTCACACTGCAGTGTCACCTCTCCTGCTCTCAGTCAGTCTCACACTGCAGTGTCACCTCTCCTGCTCTCAGTCAGTCTCACGCTGCAGTGTCACCTCTCCTGCTCTCAGTCAGTCTCACGCTGCAGTGTCACCTCTCCTGCTCTCAGTCAGTCTCACGCTGCAGTGTCACCTCTCCTGCTCTCAGTCAGTCTGATGCTGCAGTGTCACCTCTCCTGCTCTCAGTCAGTCTCACACTGCAGTGTCACCTCTCCTGCTCTCAGTCAGTCTCACACTGCAGTGTCACCTCTCCTGCTCTCAGTCAGTCTCATGCTGCAGTGTCACCTCTCCTGCTCTCAGTCAGTCTCATGCTGCAGTGTCACCTCTCCTGCTCAGTCAGTCTCACGCTGCAGTGTCACCTCTCCTGCTCTCAGTCAGTCTCACGCTGCAGTGTCACCTCTCCTGCTCTCAGTCAGTCTCACGCTGCAGTGTCACCTCTCCTGCTCTCAGTCAGTCTCATGCTGCAGTGTCACCTCTCCTGCTCTCAGTCAGTCTCATGCTGCAGTGTCACCTCTCCTGCTCTCAGTCAGTCTCACGCTGCAGTGTCACCTCTCCTGCTCTCAGTCAGTCTCATGCTGCAGTGTCACCTCTCCTGCTCAGTCAGTCTCACGCTGCAGTGTCACCTCTCCTGCTCTCAGTCAGTCTCACGCTGCAGTGTCACCTCTCCTGCTCTCAGTCAGTCTCACGCTGCAGTGTCACCTCTCCTGCTCTCAGTCAGTCTCATGCTGCAGTGTCACCTCTCCTGCTCTCAGTCAGTCTCATGCTGCAGTGTCACCTCTCCTGCTCTGTCAGTCTCATGCTGCAGTGTCACCTCTCCTGCTCTCAGTCAGTCTCATGCTGCAGTGTCACCTCTCCTGCTCTCAGTCAGTCTCACACTGCAGTGTCACCTCTCCTGCTCTCAGTCAGTCTCATGCTGCAGTGTCACCTCTCCTGCTCTCAGTCAGTCTCATGCTGCAGTGTCACCTCTCCTGCTCTCAGTCTCATGCTGCAGTGTCACCTCTCCTGCTCTCAGTCTCATGCTGCAGTGTCACCTCTCCTGCTCTCAGTCAGTCTCATGCTGCAGTGTCACAGACCTCTCCTGCTCTCAGTCAGCCTCACGCTGCAGTGTCACCTCTCCTGCTCTCAGTCAGTCTCATGCTGCAGTGTCACCTCTCCTGCTCTCAGTCAGTCTCATGCTGCAGTGTCACCTCTCCTGCTCTCAGTCTCATGCTGCAGTGTCACCTCTCCTGCTCTCAGTCTCATGCTGCAGTGTCACCTCTCCTGCTCTCAGTCAGTCTAATGCTGCAGTGTCACCTCTCCTGCTCTCAGTCAGTCTCATGCTGCAGTGTCACAGACCTCTCATGCTCTCAGTCAGCCTCACGCTGCAGTGTCACCTCTCCTGCTCTCAGTCAGTCTCATGCTGCAGTGTCACCTCTCCTGCTCTCAGTCAGTCTCATGCTGCAGTGTCACCTCTCCAGCTGCAGTGTCACCTCTCCAGCTCTCAGTCAGTCTCATGCTGCAGTGTCACCTCTCCTGCTCTCAGTCAGTCTCACGCTGCAGTGTCACCTCTCCTGCTCTCAGTCAGTCTCACACTGCAGTGTCACCTCTCCTGCTCACAGTCAGTCTCATGCTGCAGTGTCACCTCTCCTGCTCTCAGTCAGTCTCACGCTGCAGTGTAACCTCTCCTGCTCTCAGTCAGTCTCATGCTGCAGTGTCACCTCTCCTGCTCTCAGTCAGTCTCACGCTGCAGTGTCACCTCTCCTGCTCTCAGTCAGTCTCATGCTGCAGTGTCACCTCTCCTGCTCTCAGTCAGTCTCATGCTGCAGTGTCACCTCTCCTGCTCTCAGTCAGTCTCACGCTGCAGTGTCACCTCTCCTGCTCTCAGTCTCACACTGCAGTGTTACCTCTCCTGCTCTCAGTCAGTCTCATGCTGCAGTGTCACCTCTCCTGCTCTCAGTCAGTCTCATGCTGCAGTGTTACCTCTCCTGCTCTCAGTCAGTCTCATGCTGCAGTGTCACCTCTCCTGCTCTCAGTCAGTCTCACGCTGCAGTGTCACCTCTCCTGCTCTCAGTCAGTCTCATGCTGCAGTGTCACCTCTCCTGCTCTCAGTCTCATGCTGCAGTGTCACCTCTCCTGCTCTCAGTCAGTCTAATGCTGCAGTGTCACAGACCTCTCCTGCTCTCAGTCAGTCTAATGCTGCAGTGTCACAGACCTCTCCTGCTCTCAGTCTCATGCTGCAGTGTCACCTCTCCTGCTCTCAGTCTCATGCTGCAGTGTCACCTCTCCTGCTCTCAGTCTCATGCTGCAGTGTCACCTCTCCTGCTCTCAGTCTCATGCTGCAGTGTCACCTCTCCTGCTCTCAGTCAGTCTCATGCTGCAGTGTCACCTCTCCTGCTCTCAGTCAGTCTCATGCTGCAGTGTCACCTCTCCTGCTCTCAGTCTCATGCTGCAGTGTCACCTCTCCTGATCTCAGTCAGTCTAATGCTGCAGTGTCGCCTCTCCTGCTCTCAGTCAGTCTCATGCTGCAGTGTCACAGACCTCTCATGCTCTCAGTCAGCCTCACGCTGCAGTGTCGCCTCTCCTGCTCTCAGTCAGTCTCATGCTGCAGTGTCACCTCTCCTGCTCTCAGTCAGTCTCATGCTGCAGTGTCACCTCTCCTGCTCTCAGTCAGTCTCATGCTGCAGTGTCACCTCTCCAGCTCTCAGTCAGTCTCACGCTGCAGTGTCACCTCTCCTGCTCTCAGTCAGTCTCACACTGCAGTGTCACCTCTCCTGCTCACAGTCAGTCTCATGCTGCAGTGTCACCTCTCCTGCTCTCAGTCAGTCTCACGCTGCAGTGTCACCTCTCCTGCTCTCAGTCAGTCTCATGCTGCAGTGTCACCTCTCCTGCTCTCAGTCAGTCTCACGCTGCAGTGTCACCTCTCCTGCTCTCAGTCAGTCCCATGCTGCAGTGTCACCTCTCCTGCTCTCAGTCAGTCTCACGCTGCAGTGTCACCTCTCCTGCTCTCAGTCAGACTCATGCTGCAGTGTCACCTCTCCTGCTCTCAGTCAGTCTCATGCTACAGTGTCACCTCTCCTGCTCTCAGTCAGTCTCACGCTGCAGTGTCACCTCTCCTGCTCTCAGTCAGTCTCATGCTGCAGTGTCACCTCTCCTGCTCTCAGTCTCACACTGCAGTGTTACCTCTCCTGCTCTCAGTCAGTCTCACGCTGCAGTGTCACCTCTCCTGCTCTCAGTCTCACACTGCAGTGTCACCTCTCCTGCTCTCAGTCAGTCTGATGCTGCAGTGTCACCTCTCCTGCTCTCAGTCTCACACTGCAGTGTTACCTCTCCTGCTCTCAGTCAGTCTCATGCTGCAGTGTCACCTCTCCTGCTCTCAGTCAGTCTCATGCTGCAGTGTCACCTCTCCTGCTCTCAGTCAGTCTGATGCAGCAGTGTCACCTCTCCTGCTCTCAGTCAGTCTCATGCTGCAGTGTCACCTCTCCTGCTCTCAGTCAGTCTCATGCTGCAGTGTCACCTCTCCAGCTCTCAGTCAGTCTCATGCTGCAGTGTCACCTCTCCTGCTCTCAGTCAGTCTCATGCTGCAGTGTCACCTCTCCAGCTCTCAGTCAGTCTCATGCTGCAGTGTCACCTCTCCTGCTCTCAGTCTCATGCTACAGTGTCACCTCTCCTGCTCTCAGTCAGTCTCACGCTGCAGTGTCACCTCTCCTGCTCTCAGTCAGTCTCACGCTGCATTGTCACCTCTCCTTCTCTCAGTCAGTCTCACGCTGCAGTGTCACCTCTCCTGCTCTCAGTCAGTCTCATGCTGCAGTGTCACCTCTCCTGCTCTCAGTCAGTCTCACGCTGCAGTGTCACAGACCTCTCCTGCTCTCAGTCAGTCTCATGCTGCAGTGTCACCTCTCCTGCTCTCAGTCAGTCTCACACTGCAGTGTCACCTCTCCTGCTCTGTCAGTCTCATGCTGCAGTGTCACCTCTCCTGCTCTCAGTCTCATGCTGCAGTGTCACCTCTCCTGCTCTCAGTCAGTCTCACGCTGCAGTGTCACCTCTCCTGCTCTCAGTCAGTCTCATGCTGCAGTGTCACCTCTCCTG
Organism: Bombina bombina; assembly: GCF_027579735.1. Lineage (NCBI taxonomy): Eukaryota > Metazoa > Chordata > Amphibia > Anura > Bombinatoridae > Bombina > Bombina bombina. The sequence goes on along the minus strand of NC_069503.1, from coordinate 1,151,043,886 downwards.
CTCTCAGTCAGTCTCACACTGCAGTGTCACCTCTCCTGCTCTGTCAGTCTCATGCTGCAGTGTCACCTCTCCTGCTCTCAGTCTCATGCTGCAGTGTCACCTCTCCTGCTCTCAGTCAGTCTCACGCTGCAGTGTCACCTCTCCTGCTCACAGTCAGTCTCATGCTGCAGTGTCACCTCTCCTGCTCCCAGTCAGTCTCACGCTGCAGTGTCACCTCTCCTGCTCACAGTCAGTCTCATGCTGCAGTGTCACCTCTCCTGCTCTCAGTCAGTCTCATGCTGCAGTGTCACAGACCTCTCCTGCTCTCAGTCAGTCTCATGCTGCAGTGTCACAGACCTCTCCTGCTCTCAGTCAGTCTCATGCTGCAGTGTCACAGACCTCTCCTGCTCTCAGTCAGTCTCATGCTGCAGTGTCACCTCTCCTGCTCTCAGTCAGTCTCACACTGCAGTGTCACCTCTCCTGCTCTCAGTCTCATGCTACAGTGTCACCTCTCCTGCTCTCAGTCAGTCTCATGCTGCAGTGTCACCTCTCCTGCTCTCAGTCAGTCTCACACTGCAGTGTCACCTCTCCTGCTCTCAGTCAGTCTCACACTGCAGTGTCACCTCTCCTGCTCTCAGTCAGTCTCACACTGCAGTGTCACCTCTCCTGCTCTCAGTCTCATGCTACAGTGTCACCTCTCCTGCTCTCAGTCAGTCTCATGCTGCAGTGTCACCTCTCCAGCTCTCAGTCAGTCTCATGCTGCAGTGTCACCTCTCCTGCTCTCAGTCAGTCTCACGCTGCAGTGTCACCTCTCCTGCTCTCAGTCAGTCTCACGCTGCAGTGTCACCTCTCCTGCTCTCAGTCAGTCTCACACTGCAGTGTCACAGACCTCTCCTGCTCTCAGTCAGTCTCATGCTGCAGTGTCACCTCTCCTGCTCACAGTCAGTCTCATGCTGCAGTGTCACCTCTCCTGCTCTCAGTCAGTCTCACGCTGCAGTGTCACCTCTCCTGCTCTCAGTCAGTCTCATGCTGCAGTGTCACCTCTCCTGCTCTCAGTCAGTCTCATGCTGCAGTGTCACCTCTCCTGCTCTCAGTCAGTCTCACGCTGCAGTGTCACCTCTCCTGCTCTCAGTCAGTCTCATGCTGCAGTGTCACCTCTCCTGCTCTCAGTCAGTCTCATGCTGCAGTGTCACCTCTCCTGCTCTCAGTCTCATGTTACTGTCATCTATGTCACTAGCAAGCAATAACTGTAATATTGTTGTACTGCTGGTCTCTGCAACCTCTACCCCTCGCCCCCATGAAGAACATTATTCCATCCCAAGCTTTAGTCCATTATAACAAACAATACATGTTGCCCTCACCTCCTGTTTGCGCATAAGCTTCTGCATGACCATGTGCCTGGCGCTGCTCCCGGAGATACTCATATGCTCTTGCTCACTCAGCATTTCGGGTCGTTCTGACTCTGGCTGCAATTCCTCTTCCTCCTTCTCTTTCTTTATCTCCAGCTGTGCCATTGCTGGAGGACTTGATAGGATGGGATTTACCAGACCCACCTGTGGGATGGCAACCGGAATAGGTGGCCGTACGGGAGTCACACCTGGGATAAGAGCACAGCATTAGCAAGGAAAGCAACAGAAGATCATCCCCATAATTCCCATACATAATATTCCTATTCATTTGAAACATATCCATATCAATCTTATTTTTCTATAAACTATATAATCAAAGAGACAGAGTCTTTGTACCCCAAGCACAACAGGTCACATTATATATATATGTCCATGGTAAAAGCTTAAAATTTTTTCACTAGCTGGAAGTTCTTGCTTGTGCACAATTGATGCTGTATTATTACTGTTGGTGGAGAGGGACACAAATAGCATAATTTATGTAAGAAATTACCTGATAAATTAATTTCTTTCATATTGGCAAGAGTCCATGAGCTAGTGACGTATGGGATATACATTCCTACCAGGAGGGGCACAGTTTCCCAAACCTCAAAATGCCTATAAATACACCCTTCAGCACAACCACAATTCAGTTTAACTTATATCCAAGTAGCGGGTGATAAAGAAAGGAATAAAAAGCATCAACACTCTTCTAGCAGAAGAGATGGTCAAAAGAAACAACACTTTCCAAGAAAGTAGTTTAATGTCCAAATAGGCTCAAACGGAGGAGCCTGTAAAGCCTTCAAAACTAAATTAAGACTCCAAGGAGGAGAGATTGACTTAATGACAGGCTTGATACGAACCAAAGCCTGCACAAAACAATGAATATCAGGAAGTTTAGCAATCTTTCTGTGAAATAAAACAGAAAGAGCAGAGATTTGTCCCTTCAAGGAACTTGCAGACAAACCCTTATCCAAACCATCCTGAAGAAACTGTAAAATTCTAGAAATTCTAAAAGAATGCCAAGAGAATTTATGAGAACACCATGAAATGTAAGTCTTCCAAACTCGATAATAAATCTTTCTAGAAACAGATTTACGAGCCTACAACATAGTATTAATCACTGAGTCAGAGAAACCTCTATGACTAAGCGTTCAATCTCCATACCTTCAAATTTAATGATTTGAGATCCTGATGGAAAAACGGACCTTGAGACAGAAGGTCTGGCCTTAGTGGAAGTGGCCAAGGTTGGCAACTGGACATCCGAACAAGATCTGCATACCAAAACCTGTGAGGCCATGCTGGTGCTACCAGCAGCACAAACAATTGCTCCATGATGATCTTGGAGATCACTCTTGGAAAAAGAACTAGAGGCGGGAAAATATAAGCAGGTTGATAACACCAAGGAAGTGTCAATGCACCCACTGCTTCCACCTGAGGATCCCTGGACCTGGACAGATACCTGGGAAGTTTTTTGTTTAGATGAGATGCCATCAGATCTATTTCTGGAAGCCCCCACATCTGAACAATTTGAGAAAACACATCTGGGTGGAGAGACCATTCTCCCGGATGTAAAGTCTGACGACTGAGGTAATCCGCTTCCCAATTGTCTATACCTGGGATATGAACCGCAGAAATTAGACAGGAGCTGGATTCTGCCCAAACAAGCATCCAAGATACTTCTTTCATAGCTTGAGGACTGTGAGTCCCACACTGATGATTGACATATGCCACAGTTGTGTTATTGTCTGTCTGAAAACAAATGAGCTGTTCTCTCTTCAACAGAGGCCAAAACGGAAGAGCCCTGAGAATCGCACAGAGTTCCAAAATAATGATTGGTAATCTCGCCTCTTCAGATTTCCAAACCCCGTGTGCTGTCAGAGATCCCCAAACAGCTCCCCAACCTGAAAGATTTGCATCTGTTGTGATCACAGTCCAGGTTGGACGGACTAAAGAGGCCCCTAAAATTATAAGATGGTGATCTAACCACCAAGTCAGAGAAAGTCGAACATTGGGATTTAAGGATATTAATTGTGAAATCCTTGTATAATCCCTGCACCATTGGTTCAGCATACAAAGCTGGAGAGGTCTCATATGAAAACGAGCAAAGGGGATCGCGCCCGATGCTGCAGTCATGAGACCTAAAACTTCCATGCACATAGCTACTGAAGGGAATGACAGACTGAAGGTTCCGACAGGCTGCAACCAATTTCAAACGTCTCTTGTCTGTTAGAGACAAAGTCACAGACACTGAATCTATCTGGAAACCTAAAAAGGTAACCCTTGTCTGAGGAATCAAAGAACTTTTTGGTAAATTGATCCTCCAACCATGTCTTCGAAGAAACAACACTAGTTGATTTGTGTGAGATTGTGCAGAACGTTAAGACTGAGCGAGTACCAAGATATCGTCCAAATAAGGAAATACCGCAATACCCCGCTCTCTGATTACAGAGAGTAGGGGACCTAGAACCTTTAAAAAAATTCTTGGAGCTGTCGCTAGGCCAAAAGGAAGAGAAACAAATTGGTAATGCTTCTCTAGAAAAGAGAATCTCAAGAACTGATAGTGATCTAGATGAATTGGAATATGAAGATATGCATCCTGTAAGTCTATTGTAGACATATAATGCCCTTGCTGAACAAAAGACACAATAGTCCTTATAGTCACCATTTTGAAAGTTAGTACTCATATCGATTCAAAATCTTTAGATCCAAAACTGGTCTGAATGAATTTTCTTTCTTTTGGACAATGAAAAGATTTGAATAAAACCCCAGACCCTGTTCCTGAAACGGAACTGGCATGATAACCCCTGATAACTCCAGGTCTGAAACACACTTCAGGAAAGCCTGAGCCTTTACTGGGTTTACCGGAATGCGTGAGAGAGAAAATCTTCTCGCAGGTGGTCTTACTCTCAATCCTATTCTGTACCCCGGAGAGACAATACTCTGAATCCAATGATTTTGGACCGAATTGATCCAAACATCTTTGAAAAATTTTAATCTGCCCCCCAACCAGCTGAGCTGGAATGAAGGCCGCACCTTCATGCAGACTTGGGGGCTGGTTTTGATCTCTTAAATGGCTTGGATTTATTCCAATTTGAAGAAGGCTTCCAATTGGTAGCAGATTCCTTGGGGGAAAGATTAGGTTTCTGTTCCTTATTTTGTCGAAAGGAACGAAAACGGTTAGAAGCTTTAGATTTACCCTTAGGTTTTTTTATCCTGAGGCAAAAAAAACTCCCTTCCCCCCCAGTAACAGTTGAAATTATTGAATCCAACTGAGAACCAAATAATTTATTGCCTTGGAAAGAAAGAGATAGCAATCTGGACTTAGAAGTCATATGAGCATTCTAAGATTTGAGCCACAAAGTTCTTCTAGCTAAAATAGCTAAAGACATAGATTTAACATCAATTTTGATATTATCAAAAATGGCATCACAAATGAAATTATTAGCATGTTGAATTAACTTAATGCTAGACAAATCATGATCAAATACATGTTGTGCTAAAGTATCCAACCAAAAAGTTAAAGCAGCTGCAAGATCAGTCAAAGAAATTGCAGGCCTAAGAAGATGACCTGAATATAAATAAGCTTTCCTTAGATAAGATTCAAGTTTCCTATCTAAAGGATCTTTAAAAGAAGAACTATCTTCCGTAGGAATAGTAGTACGTTTAGCAAGAGTAGAGATAGCCCCATCAACTTTGGGGATCTACCAGTACCAGGCTTATTCCATTCCTTAGAAATCATATCAGAAATAGCATCAGGAACTGGAAAAACCTCTGGAATAACCACAGGAGGTTTATAAACAGAATTTAAACGTTTACTAGTTTTAATATCAAGAGAACTAGTTTCCTCCATATCCAATGTAATCAAAACTTCATTTAACAAAGAACGAATATACTCCAATTTAAATAAGAGGATTTATCAGTGTCAATATCTGAGGCAGGATCTTCTGAATCAGATAGATCCTCATCAAAGAAGGATAATTCAGTATGTTGATGGTCATTTGAAATTCCATCAACCTTATGAGAAGTTTTAAAAGACCTTTTACGTTTATTAGAAGGCGGAATGACAAAGCCTTCTGAATAGAATCAGAAATAAATTATTTTAAATTTACAGGTATATCTTGTGCATTAGATGTTGAGGGAACAACAGGTAATGAACTACTACTGATGCATACATTCTCTGCATATAAAAGTTTATCATGACAACTATTACAAACCACAGCTGGAGGTATAACCTCCACAAGTTTACAACAAATGCACTTTGGTAGAACGGTCATCAGGCCGCAGAGTTCCAACAGTGATTTCTGAGACAGGATCAGATTGAGACATCTTGCAAATGTAAGAGAAAAAAACAACATATAAAGCAAAATTATCAATTTCCTTATATGGCAGTTTCAGGAATGGGAAAAAATGCAAACAGCATAGCCCTCTGACATAGAAAAAAAGGCAGGAGGAAGAATGGGATCTTAAATAATGAAAATATTTGGTGCCAAGTATGACGCACAACAAACAGAAAAAAAAATGTTGGCGCCAAAATCGTCTGGAAACGACACACTCACGTCATAGATGACGCAACCTTGTGAAAGGACCAGGCGTCAACTAGGTCGACGGAAATGACGAATTTGCGTCAACGAACTTAACTGTGCCAAGAATGACGCAATAAACTTTAGCATTTTGCGCCCCCGCAAGCCTAATTCTACCCGCGAATTTGAAAATGACAGTCAATTGAAAAAAGACTACACCTCAGGTAAGAAATACATTTTCCTAAAAAATGCATTTCCCAGATATGAAACGGACAGACTGCAAAAGGAAATATACTGAAACCTGAATCATGGCAAATATAAGTACAATACATATATTTAAAACTTTATATAAATGCATAAAGTGCCAAACCTTAGCTGAGGTGTCTTTAAGAAATAAAAACATACTTACCAAAAGACACCCATCCACATATAGCAGATAGCCAAACCAGTACTGAAACAGTTATCAGTAGAGGTAATGGAATATGAGAGTATATTGTCGATCTGAAAAGGGAGGTAGGAGATGAATCTCTACGACCGATAACAGAGAACCTATGAAATAGATCCCCGTGAGGAAAACCATTGCATTCAATAGGTGATACTCCCTTCACATCCCTCTGACATTCACTGTACTCTGAGAGGAAACGGGCTTCAAAATGCTGAGAAGCGCATATCAACGTAGAAATCTTAGCACAAACTTACTTCACCACCTCCATAGGAGGCAAAGTTTGTAAAACTGAATTGTGGGTGTGGTGAGGGGTGTATTTATAGGCATTTTGAGGTTTGGGAAACTTTGCCCCTCCTGGTAGGATTGTATATCCCATACGTCACTAGCTCATGGACTCTTGCCAATTACATGAAAGAAAACAGAATTTATGTTTACCTGATAAATTACTTTCTCCAACGGTGTGTCCGGTCCACGGCGTCATCCTTACTTGTGGGATATTCTCTTCCCCAACAGGAAATGGCAAAGAGCCCAGCAAAGCTGGTCACATGATCCCTCCTAGGCTCCGCCTTCCCCAGTCATTCGACCGACGTAAAGGAGGAATATTTGCATAGGAGAAATCATATGATACTGTGGTGACTGTAGTTAAAGAAAATAAATTATCAGACCTGATTAAAAAACCAGGGCGGGCCGTGGACCAGACACACCGTTGGAGAAAGTAATTTATCAGGTAAACATAAATTCTGTTTTCTCCAACATAGGTGTGTCCGGTCCACGGCGTCATCCTTACTTGTGGGAACCAATACCAAAGCTTTAGGACACGGATGAAGGGAGGGAGCAAATCAGGTCACCTAGATGGAAGGCACCACGGCTTGCAAAACCTCTCCCCCAAAAATAGCCTCAGAAGAAGCAAAAGTATCAAATTTGTAAAATTTAGTAAAAGTGTGCAGTGAAGACCAAGTCGCTGCCTTACATATCTGATCAACAGAAGCCTCGTTCTTGAAGGCCCATGTGGAAGCCACAGCCCTAGTGGAATGAGCTGTGATTCTTTCAGGAGGCTGCCGTCCGGCAGTCTCGTAAGCCAATCTGATGATGCTTTTAATCCAAAAAGAGAGAGAGGTAGAAGTTGCTTTTTGACCTCTCCTTTTACCAGAATAAACAACAAACAAGGAAGATGTTTGTCTAAAATCCTTTGTAGCATCTAAATAGAATTTTAGAGCACGAACTACATCCAAATTGTGCAACAAACGTTCCTTCTTTGAAACTGGATTCGGACACAAAGAAGGCACGACTATCTCCTGGTTAATGTTTTTGTTAGAAACAACTTTCGGAAGAAAACCAGGTTTAGTACGCAAAACCACCTTATCTGCATGGAACACCAGATAAGGAGGAGAACACTGCAGAGCAGATAATTCTGAAACTCTTCTAGCAGAAGAAATTGCAACCAAAAACAAAACTTTCCAAGATAATAACTTAATATCAACGGAATGTAAGGGTTCAAACGGAACCCCCTGAAGAACTGAAAGAACTAAATTGAGACTCCAAGGAGGAGTCAAAGGTTTGTAAACAGGCTTGATTCTAACCAGAGCCTGAACAAAGGCTTGAACATCTGGCACAGCTGCTAGCTTTTTGTGAAGTAACACAGACAAGGCAGGAATCTGTCCCTTCAAAGAACTTGCAGATAATCCTTTCTCCAAACCTTCTTGAAGAAAGGATAGAATCTTAGGAATTTTTACCTTGTCCCAAGGGAATCCTTTAGATTCACACCAACAGATATATTTTTTCCATATTTTGTGGTAGATTTTTCTAGTTACAGGCTTTCTGGCCTGAACAAGAGTATCAATGACAGAATCTGAGAACCCTCGCTTTGATAAGATCAAGCGTTCAATCTCCAAGCAGTCAGTTGGAGTGAGACCAGATTCGGATGTTCGAACGGACCTTGAACAAGAAGGTCTCGTCTCAAAGGTAGCTTCCATGGTGGAGCCGATGACATATTCACCAGGTCTGCATACCAAGTCCTGCGTGGCCACGCAGGAGCTATCAAGATCACCGATGCCCTCTCCTGATTGATCCTGGCTACCAGCCTGGGGATGAGAGGAAACGGCGGGAATACATAAGCTAGTTTGAAGGTCCAAGGTGCTACTAGTGCATCTACTAGAGTCGCCTTGGGATCCCTGGATCTGGACCCGTAGCAAGGAACCTTGAAGTTCTGACGAGAGGCCATCAGATCCATGTCTGGAATGCCCCACAATTGAGTAATTTGGGCAAAGATTTCCGGATGGAGTTCCCACTCCCCCGGATGAAATGTCTGACGACTCAGAAAATCCGCTTCCCAATTTTCCACTCCTGGGATGTGGATTGCAGACAAGTGGCAGGAGTGAGTCTCCGCCCATTGAATGATTTTGGTTACTTCTTCCATCGCCAGGGAACTCCTTGTTCCCCCCTGATGGTTGATGTACGCAACAGTCGTCATGTTGTCTGATTGAAACCGTATGAACTTGGCCTTTGCTAGCTGAGGCCAAGCCTTGAGAGCATTGAATATCGCTCTCAGTTCCAGAATATTTATCGGGAGAAGAGATTCTTCCCGAGACCAAAGACCCTGAGCTTTCAGGGGTCCCCAGACCGCGCCCCAGCCCACCAGACTGGCGTCGGTCGTGACAATGACCCACTCTGGTCTGCGGAAGCTCATCCCCTGTGACAGGTTGTCCAGGGACAGCCACCAACGGAGTGAATCTCTGGTCCTCTGATCTACTTGTATCGTCTGAGACAAGTCTGTATAGTCCCCATTCCACTGACTGAGCATGCACAGTTGTAATGGTCTTAGATGAATTCGCGCAAACGGAACTATGTCCATTGCCGCTACCATCAAACCTATAACTTCCATGCACTGCGCTATGGAAGGAAGAGGAACAGAATGAAGTATTTGACAAGAGTTTAGAAGTTTTGATTTTCTGGCCTCTGTCAGAAAAATCCTCATTTCTAAGGAGTCTATTATTGTTCCCAAGAAGGGAACCCTTGTTGACGGAGATAGAGAACTTTTTTCTACGTTCACTTTCCACCCGTGAGATCTGAGAAAGGCCAGGACAATGTCCGTGTGAGCCTTTGCTTGTGGAAGGGACGACGCTTGAATCAGTATGTCGTCCAAGTAAGGTACTACTGCAATGCCCCTTGGTCTTAGCACCGCTAGAAGGGACCCTAGTACCTTTGTGAAAATTCTTGGAGCAGTGGCTAATCCGAACGGAAGTGCCACAAACTGGTAATGCTTGTCCAGAAATGCGAACCTTAGGAACCGATGATGTTCCTTGTGGATAGGAATATGTAGATACGCATCCTTTAAATCCACCGTGGTCATGAATTGACCTTCCTGGATGGAAGGAAGAATTGTTCGAATGGTTTCCATTTTGAACGATGGAACCTTGAGAAACTTGTTTAGGATCTTGAGATCTAAGATTGGTCTGAATGTTCCCTCTTTTTTGGGAACTACGAACAGATTGGAGTAGAACCCCATCCCTTGTTCTCCTAATGGAACAGGATGAATCACTCCCATTTTTAACAGGTCTTCTACACAATGTAAGAATGCCTGTTTTTTTATGTGGTCTGAAGACAATTGAGACCTGTGGAACCTCCCCCTTGGGGGAAGCCCCTTGAATTCCAGAAGATAACCTTGGGAGACTATTTCTAGCGCCCAAGGATCCAGAACATCTCTTGCCCAAGCCTGAGCGAAGAGAGAGAGTCTGCCCCCCACCAGATCCGGTCCCGGATCGGGGGCCAACATCTCATGCTGTCTTGGTAGCAGTGGCAGGTTTCTTGGCCTGCTTACCTTTGTTCCAGCCTTGCATTGGCCTCCAGGCTGGCTTGGCTTGAGAAGTATTACCCTCTTGCTTAGAGGACGTAGCACTTGGGGCTGGTCCGTTTCTGCGAAAGGGACGAAAATTAGGTTTATTTTTGGCCTTGAAAGACCTATCCTGAGGAAGGGCGTGGCCCTTGCCCCCAGTGATATCAGAAATAATCTCTTTCAAGTCAGGGCCAAACAGCGTTTTCCCCTTGAAAGGAATGTTAAGCAATTTGTTCTTGGAAGACGCATCCGCTGACCAAGATTTTAGCCAAAGCGCTCTGCGCGCCACAATAGCAAACCCAGAATTTTTCGCCGCTAATCTAGCCAATTGCAAAGTGGCGTCTAGGGTGAAAGAGTTAGCCAATTTGAGAGCATGAATTCTGTCCAAAATCTCCTCATAAGAAGAATCTTTATTGAGCGCCTTTTCTAGTTCATCGAACCAGAAACACGCTGCTGTAGTGACAGGAACAATGCATGAAATTGGTTGTAGAAGGTAACCTTGCTGAACAAACATCTTTTTAAGCAAACCCTCTAATTTTTTATCCATAGGATCTTTGAAAGCACAACTATCTTCTATGGGTATAGTGGTGCGTTTGTTTAGAGTAGAAACCGCCCCCTCGACCTTGGGGGACTGTCTGCCATAAGTCCTTTCTGGGGTCGACCATAGGAAACAATTTCTTAAATATAGGGGGAGGGACGAAAGGTATGCCGGGCCTTTCCCATTCTTTATTTACAATGTCCGCCACCCGCTTGGGTATAGGAAAAGCTTCGGGGGGCCCCGGGACCTCTAGGAACTTGTCCATTTTACATAATTTCTCTGGAATGACCAAATTCTCACAATCATCCAGAGTAGATAACACCTCCTTAAGCAGGGCGCGGAGATGTTCCAATTTAAATTTAAAGGTAATCACATCAGGTTCAGCTTGTTGAGAAATTTTCCCTGAATCTGAAATTTCTCCCTCAGACAAAACCTCCCTGGCCCCCTCAGACTGGTGTAGGGGCACTTCAGAACCAATATCATCAGCGTCCTCATGCTCTTCAGTATTTTCTAAAACAGAGCAGTCGCGCTTTCGCTGATAAGTGGGCATTTTGGCTAAAATGTTTTTGATAGAATTATCCATTACAGCCGTTAATTGTTGCATAGTAAGGAGTATTGGCGCACTAGATGTACTAGGGGCCTCCTGTGTGGGCAAGACTGGTGTAGACGAAGGAGGGGATGATGCAGTACCATGCTTACTCCCCTCACTTGAGGAATCATCTTGGGCATCATTTTCTCTAAATTTTGTGTCACATAAATCACATCTATTTAAATGAGAAGGAACCTTGGCTTCCCCACATACAGAACACAGTCTATCTGGTAGTTCAGACATGTTAAACAGGCATAAACTTGATAACAAAGTACAAAAAACGTTTTAAAATAAAACCGTTACTGTCACTTTAAATTTTAAACTGAACACACTTTATTACTGCAAATGTGAAAAAGTATGAAGGAATTGTTCAAAATTCACCAAAATTTCACCACAGTGTCTTAAAGCCTTAAAAGTATTGCACACCAAATTTGAAAGCTTTAACCCTTAAAATAACGGAACCGGAGCCGTTTTTATATTTAACCCCTTTACAGTCCCTGGTATCTGCTTTGCTGAGACCCAACCAAGCCCAAAGTGGAATACGATACCAAATGACGCCTTCAGAAAGTCTTTTCTATGTATCAGAGCTCCTCACACATGCATCTGCATGTCATGCTTCCCAAAAACAAGTGCGCAATAGAGGCGCGAAAATGAGGCTCTGTCTATGATTAGGGAAAGCCCCTAGAGAATAAGGTGTCCAATACAGTGCCTGCCGGTTATTTTACATAATTCCCAAGAATAAAATAATTCCTCAAAGCTATGAAGTATAAAATATGCTTATATATCAATCGTTTTAGCCCAGAAAATGTCTACAGTCTTAAAAGCCCTTGTGAAGCCCTTTTTTTCTTTATGTAATAAAAATGGCTTACCGGATCCCATAGGGAAAATGACAGCTTCCAGCATTACATCGTCTTGTTAGAAATGTGTCATACCTCAAGCAGCAAAAGTCTGCTCACTGTTCCCCCAACTGAAGTTAATTCCTCTCAACAGTCCTGTGTGGAAACAGCCATCGATTTTAGTAACGGTTGCTAAAATCATTTTCCTCTTACAAACAGAAATCTTCATCTCTTTTCTGTTTCAGAGTAAATAGTACATACCAGCACTATTTTAAAATAACAAACTCTTGATTGAATAATAAAAACTACAGTTAAACACCAAAAAACTCTAAGCCATCTCCGTGGAGATGTTGCCTGTACAACGGCAAAGAGAATGACTGGGGAAGGCGGAGCCTAGGAGGGATCATGTGACCAGCTTTGCTGGGCTCTTTGCCATTTCCTGTTGGGGAAGAGAATATCCCACAAGTAAGGATGACGCCGTGGACCGGACACACCTATGTTGGAGAAAGCTGTTTTTTCAGCACAGACAAATTATTTTCTTTAATAAAAAAAAAGGTTAAATATTTTGAAATGCCATCACTCATATGAATATGAGAATAAAATGTGTAGTGTCCATTGATATGAAATTTAGAATGCAGAGCTGGTCTCTCTGTGCACATCGTTATGTGTATTTACTTTGACCCACAGAAACTGGTTTAGACATTACAAATGGAATTTAGTTCAGTTTCCATATTGCTCGTGACAAGTCAGAATCTGATTAGAACACAGACTGCGCTATTCTATGCGGTTTTTAAAATCCCCAGTGACAATGTGACATAAGAATGTACCAGTGAGCGCTGTGCTTGTTTCTCAGTAATACAACCCTCATGTATCATTCTCACCTGTAATTACACCTGGGGCCTGTGCTGCCATGACCGCCTGCGGTAACGCACCCAGAGGTTGGGCCAGTGTGAGTGCAGGAGACACCAGCCCAGGGCTGCCAAGTGATCCGAGGACGGCAGCTCCAGCTACTGCTTCCTGTTAGTAACAGAAGAGACACTTTGTCAGTATATATACATACACAAGTAGCTACAGTGTAGCCCGTCTGCCCAGGGTGTGCTCTGTGATTAAATATATATAGCATTGGTAAATATGTTGCCCGTTTTCTAAAGCATAACCATTGGGGTGTGGTAATGACTAAGCCTGTGGCACATGCAATCTTGCCTATGTTTTAATGTGACACCAGATTTCAAGGTACTTACCTGAGCAGTGATTTTAGCAGTAGCAGCTGCCGCGGCCACAGCTGCTGCTGGGGGTAATCCTCCTGGAGTAGCCGGTGTGAGCAAAGGCATGGGTGGTGTAACTGCTTTACCCACTCGCAGGTACTGACCGCCCAAGTCAAACAAGTTCATAGAAGAAACTGCGTCCTGTGAAGACTGAGACTTGTCATACTCTGCAAACAAACAGCAGAACAGAGGTAAGTACCCATGTGTGTATTAAGCTCTCTCTTATTGATGAAACACATTGTGTATTTCATCCTTCATTTTTCATATAGGTCTTTTTAAGCCAATAATATTTGTGTATTGTAATATAGTCTCAAGTATTCCCTAACCACACCTCCAAGGGAACTTGCTACAGAATAGCTGCCGTAAACCTGATGCACAGTGCAAGTATAAATTTAAATAGATGCAAGAATTATGTGCATTAAATGTGTGTAATTCAGACAGACATGTTACAGGTGTAATTATTCTTCTGCATTAATTTCATGTATAACAATATAGTCAGTGTGTCTGGCTGGTAACTGACAAGAAAAAGGATGTATGCAGAAAATATTGTGACGTAAACTGCTCTATACCCTGCAGCAGACATTAGCATCCTGTTCCTTCACAATGTGTTACTGTGCATAAAGGAAGAGTAAAGTACAGCAAACACTCAAGGTCCTCAGTAACCTCTGTGGGAGGGTGAGCTTGGGCTTCAACTTCCTCATTTGATTCCCCCCCAACCAAAAACCTATGAAGGGGGGAGGGGGGTTTAGTGGTCTGATCCCCTGAAGGTATGTGGTATGTATCAGAACAATAATTAGCAAAAAGGCAACTGGATTATAGAGCAAAGGAAATAAATAAATACCAGCGGATAAGGGGAAAGAGAGAAAAAAAAAGTTATGTACAATAAAGTTTGGTTGACTAACTTAAGTGTACTGTTACTGTAAATTACTCAAAACTATGTTGATATAGAATATACCATTAAAAAAACCCCACTCCTCATACTTTAGGACTGATCCTGTTATAAAATGTAAGCCTTTCAGTGCAGATGGCTTAGTTTGGTGAAAGTGTGCACTAGGGTACGATTACCAATTATGTTTTACCAAGAAGAGTTTCAGAGCAAGCACTGTTCAGGACAGCAGTGGTAATATGCACAGATGTTATGCACTGGAATGCACTTACCTATGAAGCCATAGCCCTTGTGTTTGCCCGTTGTGGGGTCTCGAGCCAGCATGCAGGACTTGATCTTTCCAAACGCTTCAAAAACACTTTTGATATCATCGTCTGATAAGTCCTGGTGAACGGAGGCCACGTAAATTCTGTTAAAGGAGCGAGCCTCTTCAGCAAGCTGGTCTATAATAGGTTGTGCTTGGCCAATATTACTGGGTCGGCCCACCTACATAATAAACAAACAGATCCGGTTTAGACAACTGGAACAGCAGTCAGATAACCAGCTTCACTGGTGCAGACGTTATGGTAACACTGGCCAGCACCCAAAGTAACAAGAGCGAGCTAAGCTACTCAACACTGTGTTTTAATAGCAGCACACCCTCAGTCCTCTCCCTCTTATGATTATATTAGCACTCCATTGGGTTTGTCAGTTTACATAAACACCAGCATGGAGGGGGCTTAAACCCTTTGGCTTCTATCAGCAGACAGCTCTATCAACAACTAATTCTTACTCAGAAAGTGACTGGTTGAATTAAAGGGACAGTACTGACAAGTCTGACAGCTCATTATTATATTTGCTGTATCGTTATTTAAAGTACCTTTTGTTTCATTATGACCCTTTCTTCCTATTGTACTGTGCTGGTGCATCAACACCTGTGCTCTGTTTGCAGACTGTTCCTCCCTACAAAGTGCTGTTTGTCCGCAGCAACATCAGAGCAGGGTGTCAATTAACTATCCGTGTATTACAGGCTGTTTAGTTTTGCATTATTTGAGGACACCGATAGAGATCTTTTATACATACAACATAGATAACTGTCTGAGCTGGGGATTCGGATTCTTCCAATAAGCTCCTAAATCACTATAAGCCGAGCCATGGTCATTAAGCAAGTCCTGTGGTGTGCAGTGCCAATTATACTACCATGTCCAGGACACACTGTTATAAAGGGCACCACATGCAAACTATTACAACCATACTGGCCACTGCTAGTTGGGGGAGAACAATGCAATGTATCCGAATTATATCGATGTGTTATATTCTCTCAGCTTTGGTCCTCTCTAGAACAAAGTTTTATATTAATAACTGGTAAAGCAAGGGTTGGTTTAACAGCTGTCTCTGAGCTGGCCCCTGGTTAGGTCATGATTGTAGTAAATATGCCAGTGCACACTGCTGACTTCACAAGTTGACTAGTGACTACATTAATAGCCAGTTACCAGTTGACTAGTGACTACATTAATAGCCAGTTACCAGATGACTAGTGAGTACATTAATAGCCAGTTACCAGATGACTAGTGACTACATTAATAGCCAGTTGACTAGTGACTACATTAATAGCCAGTTACCAGATGACTAGTGAGTACATTAATAGCCAGTTACCAGATGACTAGTGAGTACATTAATAACCAGTTACCAGATGACTAGTGACTACATTAATAGCCAGTTACCAGATGACTAGTGACTACATTAATAACCAGTTACCAGATGACTAGTGAGTACATTAATAGTCAGTTGACTAGTGACTATATTAATAACCAGTTGACTAGTGAGTACATTAATAACCAGTTACCAGATGACTAGTGACTACATTAATAGCCAGTTACCAGATGACTAGTGACTAGATTAATAGCCAGTTCCCAGTTGACTACATTAACAGCCAGTTGATTAGTGACTACATTAATAGCCAGTTACCAGATGACTAGTGACTACATTAATAGCCAGTTGACTAGTGACTACATTAATAGCCAGTTACCAGATGACTAGTGACTACATTAATAGCCAGTTACCAGATGACTAGTGAGTACATTAATAACCAGTTACCAGATGACTAGTGACTACATTAATAGCCAGTTACCAGATGACTAGTGACTACATTAATAGCCAGTTACCAGTTGACTAGTGACTACATTAATAGCCAGTTACCAGATGACTAGTGACTACATTAATAGCCAGTTACCAGATGACTAGTGAGTACATTAATAACTAGTTACCAGATGACTAGTGAGTACATTAATAGTCAGTTGACTAGTGAGTACATTAATAGCCAGTTCCCAGTTGACTAGTGACTACATTAATAGCCAATTGACTAGTGACTACATTAATAGCTAGTTACCAGATGACTAGTGAGTACATTAATAGCCAGTTCCCAGTTGACTAGTGACTACATTAATAGCCAATTGACTAGTGACTACATTAATAGCTAGTTACCAGTTGACTAGTGACTACATTAATAGCCAGTTACCAGTTGACTAGTGACTAAATTAATAGCCAGTTACCAGATGACTAGTGACTACATTAATAACCAGTTACCAGATGACTAGTGACTACATTAATAATCAGTTACCAGTTGACTAGTGACTACATTAATAGCCAGTTCCCAGTTGACTAGTGACTACATTAATAACCAGTTACCAGATGACTAGTGACTACATTAATAACCAGTTACCAGATGACTAGTGAGTACATTAATAGTCAGTTGACTAGTGACTACATTAATAACCAGTTACCAGATGACTAGTGAGTACATTAATAGTCAGTTGACTAGTGAATACATTAATAGCCAGTTCCCAGTTGACTAGTGACTACATTAATAGCCAATTGACTAGTGACTACATTAATAGCTAGTTACCAGTTGACTAGTGACTACATTAATAGCCAGTTACCAGTTGACTAGTGACTACATTAATAGCCAGTTACCAGATGACTAGTGACTACATTAATAACCAGTTACCAGATGACTAGTGAGTACATTAATAGTCAGTTGACTAGTGACTACATTAATAACCAGTTACCAGATGACTAGTGAGTACATTAATAGTCAGTTGACTAGTGACTATATTAATAACCAGTTACCAGTTGACTAGTGACTACATTAATAACCAGTTACCAGATGACTAGTGAGTACATTAGTCAGTTGACTAGTGACTACATTAATAACCAGTTACCAGATGACTAGTGAGTACATTAATAGTCAGTTGACTAGTGACTATATTAATAACCAGTTGACTAGTGACTACATTAATAACCAGTTACCAGATGACTAGTGAGTACATTAATAGTCAGTTGACTAGTGACTACATTAATAACCAGTTACCAGATGACTAGTGAGTACATTAATAGTCAGTTGACTAGTGACTATATTAATAACCAGTTCCCAGTTGACTAGCGAATACATTAATAGCCAGTTCCCAGTTGACTAGTGACTACATTAATAGCCAGTTACCAGTTGACTAGTGACTACATTAATAGCCAGTTGACTAGTGACTACATTAATAGCCAGTTGACTAGTGACTACATTAATAACCATTTACCAGTTGACTAGTGACTACATTAATAAGCAGTTCCCAGTTGACTAGTGACTACATTAATAGCCAGTTGCAGTTGACTAGTGACTACATTAATAGCCAGTTGACTAGTGACTACAGTAATAAGCAGTTCCCAGTTGACTAGCGACTACATTAATAGCCAGTTTCCAGTTGACTAGTGACTACATTAATAGCCAGTTCCCAGTTGACTAGTGACTACATTAATAGCCAGTTGACTAGTGACTACATTAATAGCCAGTTCCCAGTTGACTAGTGACTACATTAATTGCCAATTGACTAGTGACTACATTAATAGCCAGTTCCCAGTTGACTAGTGACTACATTAATAGCCAGTTCCCAGTTGACTAGTGACTACAATAATAGCCAGTTCCCAGCTGACTAGTGACTACATTAATAGCCAGTTCCCAGTTGACTACTGACTACATTAATAGCCAATTGACTAGTGACTACATTAATAGCCAGTTCCCAGCTGACTAGTGACTATATTAATAGCCAGTTCCCAGTTGACTAGTGACTACATTAATAGCCAGTTCCCAGTTGACTAGTGACTAGATTAATAGCCAGTTCCCAGTTGACTAGTGACTACATTAATAGCCAGTTCCCAGTTGACTAGTGACTACATTAATAGCCAGTTCCCAGCTGACTAGTGACTACATTAATAGCCAGTTCCCAGTTGACTAGTGACTACATTAATAGCCAGTTCCCAGTTGACTAGTGACTACATTAATAGCCAGTTCCCAGTTGACTAGTGACTACATTAATAGCCAGTTCCCAGTTGACTAGTGACTACATTAATAGCCAATTGACTAGTGACTACATTAATAGCCAGTTACCAGTTGACTAGTGACTACATTAATAGCCAGTTCCCAGTTGACTAGTGATTACATTAATAGCCAGTTCCCAGTTGACTAGTGGCTACATTAATAGCCAGTTCCCAGCTGACTAGTGACTACATTAATAGCCAGTTCCCAGTTGACTAGTGACTACATTAATAGCCATTTCTGAGTTAAGTAGTGACTACATTAATAGCCAGTTACCAGTTGACTAGTGACTACATTAATAATCAGTTACCAGTTGACTAGTGACTACATTAATAGCCAGTTGACTAGTGACTACAGTAATAAGCAGTTACCAGTTGACTAGTGACTACATTAATAGCCAGTTGACTAGTGACTACATTAATAGCCAGTTCCCAGTTGACTAGTGACTACATTAATAGCCAATTGACTAGTGACTACATTAATAGCCAGTTACCAGTTGACTAGTGACTACATTAATAGCCAGTTGACTAGTGACTACATTAAATAGCCAGTTCCCAGTTGACTAGTGACTACATTAATAGCCAGTTCCCAGTTGACTAGTGACTACATTAATAGCCAGTTCCCAGTTGACTAGTGACTACATTAATAGCCATTTCTGAGTTGAGTAGTGACTACATTAATAGCCAGTTCCCAGTTGACTACTGACTACATATAAATAGCCAGTTGACTAGTGACTACATTAATAGCCAGTTCCCAGTTGACTACTGACTACATATAAATAGCCAGTTGACTAGTGACTGCATTAATAACCAGTTCCCAGTTGACTAGTGACTACAAAGGGACAATCTACACCAGAATTGTTATTGTTTTAAAAGATAGATAATCCCTTTATTACTACATTAATAGCCATTTCTGAGTTAAGTAGTGACTACATTAATAGCCAGTTACCAGTTGACTAGTGACTACATTAATAATCAGTTACCAGTTGACTAGTGACTACATTAATAGCCAGTTGACTAGTGACTACAGTAATAAGCAGTTACCAGTTGACTAGTGACTACATTAATAGCCAGTTGACTAGTGACTACATTAATAGCCAGTTCCCAGTTGACTAGTGACTATATTAATAGCCAATTGACTAGTGACTACATTAATAGCCAGTTACCAGTTGACTAGTGACTACATTAATAGCCAGTTGACTAGTGACTACATTAAATAGCCAGTTCCCAGTTGACTAGTGACTACATTAATAGCCAGTTCCCAGTTGACTAGTGACTACATTAATAGCCAGTTCCCAGTTGACTATTGACTACATTAATAGCCATTTCTGAGTTGAGTAGTGACTACATTAATAGCCAGTTCCCAGTTGACTACTGACTACATATAAATAGCCAGTTGACTAGTGACTACATTAATAGCCAGTTCCCAGTTGACTACTGGCTACATATAAATAGCCAGTTGACTAGTGACTGCATTAATAACCAGTTCCCAGTTGACTAGTGACTACAAAGGGACAATCTACACCAGAATTGTTATTGTTTTAAAAGATAGATAATCCCTTTATTACCCATTCCCTAGTTTTTCATAACTAACAGTTATATAAATACACTTTTTACCTCTGTGATTATCTTGCATCTAAGCCTCTGCAAACTACCCCCTTATTTCAGTTCTTTTGACAGACATGCATTTTAGCCAATCAGTGCTGACTCATAGGAACTCCACGTGCATGAGCACAGTGATATCTATATGACACACATGAACTAACTCCCTCTAGTGGTAAAAAAACGGTTGACTAGTAACTACATTAAAGAGACAGTCAACACCAGAATTTTTGTTGTTTAAAAAGAAAGATAATACCTTTATTACCCATTCCCCAGTTTTGCACCACCAACACAGTTATATTAATATACTTTTTACCTCCGTAATTATCTTGTATCTAAGCTTCTGCTGACTGCCCCTTATTTCAGTTCTTTTGACAGACATGCAGTTTAGCCAATCAGTGCTCAGTCCTAGGTCACTTTACGTGCATGAGCTCAATGTTATCTATATGAAACATGTGAACTAATGCCCTCTAGTGGTCAAAATGTATTCAGATTAGAGGCAGTCTTCAAGGTCTAAGAAATTAGCATATGAACCTCCTAGTTTTAGCTTTCAACTAAGAATACCAAGAGAACAAAGCAAAATTGGTGATAAAAGTAAATTGGGAAGTTGTTTAAAATTGCATGCCCTATTTAAATCATGAAAGTTTTTTTGGACTTGACTGTCCCTTTAATAGCCAGTTCCTAGTTGACTAGTGACTACATTAATAGCCAGTTCCCAGCTGACTAGTGACTACATTAATAGCCAGTTCCCAGCTGACTAGTGACTACATTAATAGCCAGTTCCCAGCTGACTAGTGATTACATTAATAGTCAGTTCCCAGTTGACTAGTGACTACATTAATAGCCAGTTCCCAGCTGACTAGTGACTACATTAATAACCAGTTCCCAGTTGACTAGTGACTACAAGAACAGCCAGTTTCCAGTTGACTAGTGACTACATGAATAGCCAGTTCCCAGTTGACTAGTGACTACATGAATTGCCAGTTCCCAGTTGACTAGTGACTACATTAATAGCCAGTTCCCAGTTGACTAGTGACTACATTAATAGCCAATTGACTAGTGACTACATTAATAACCAGTTCCCAGTTGACTAGTGACTATATGAATAGCCAGTTCCCAGTTGACTAGTGACTACATTAATAGCCAGTTCCCAGTTGACTAGTGACTACATTAATAGCCAGTTCCCAGTTGACTAGTGACTACATGAATAGCCAGTTCCCAGTTGACTAGTGACTACATTAATAGCCAGTTCTCAGTTGACTAGTGACTACATTAATAGCCAGTTCTCAGTTGACTAGTGACTACATTAATAGCCAGTTCCCAGTTGACTAGTGACTACATTAATAGCCAGTTCCCAGTTGACTAGTGACTACATTAATAGCCAGTTCCCAGTTGACTAGTGACTACATTAATAGCCAGTTCCCAGTTGACTAGTGACTACATTAATAGCCAGTTCCCAGTTGACTAGTGACTACATGAATAGCCAGTTACCAGTTGACTAGTGACTACATTAATAGTCAGTTCCGAGTTGACTAGTGACTACATTAATAGCCAGTTCCCAGCTGACTAGTGACTACATTAATACAGGGAGTGCAGAATTAGGCAAATTAGTATTTTGACCACATCATCCTCTTTATGCATGTTGTCTTACTCCAAGCTGTATAGGCTCGAAAGCCTACTACCAATTAAGCATATTAGGTGATGTGCATCTCTGTAATGAGAAGGGGTGTGGTCTAATGACATCAACACCCTATATCAGGTGTGCATAATTATTAGGCAACTTCCTTTCCTTTGGCAAAATGGGTCAAAAGAAGGACTTGACAGGCTCAGAAAAGTCAAAAATAGTGAGATATCTTGCAGAGGGATGCAGCACTCTTAAAATTGCAAAGCTTCTGAAGCGTGATCATCGAACAATCAAGCGTTTCATTCAAAATAGTCAACAGGGTCGCAAGAAGCGTGTGGAAAAACCAAGGCGCAAAATAACTGCCCATGAACTGAGAAAAGTCAAGCGTGCAGCTGCCAAGATGCCACTTGCCACCAGTTTGGCCATATTTCAGAGCTGCAACATCACTGGAGTGCCCAAAAGCACAAGGTGTGCAATACTCAGAGACATGGCCAAGGTAAGAAAGGCTGAAAGACGACCACCACTGAACAAGACACACAAGCTGAAACGTCAAGACTGGGCCAAGAAATATCTCAAGACTGATTTTTCTAAGGTTTTATGGACTGATGAAATGAGAGTGAGTCTTGCTGGGCCAGATGGATGGGCCCGTGGCTGGATTGGTAAAGGGCAGAGAGCTCCAGTCCGACTCAGACGCCAGCAAGGTGGAGGTGGAGTACTGGTTTGGGCTGGTATCATCAAAGATGAGCTTGTGGGGCCTTTTCGGGTTGAGGATGGAGTCAAGCTCAACTCCCAGTCCTACTGCCAGTTTCTGGAAGACACCTTCTTCAAGCAGTGGTACTGGAAGAAGTCTGCATCCTTCAAGAAAAACATAATTTTCATGCAGGACAATGCTCCATCACACGCGTCCAAGTACTCCACAGCGTGGCTGGCAAGAAAGGGTATAAAAGAAGAAAATCTAATGACATGGCCTCTTTGTTCACCTGATCTGAACCCCATTGAGAACCTGTGGTCCATCATCAAATGTGAGATTTACAAGGAGGGAAAACAGTACACCTCTCTGAACAGTGTCTGGGAGGCTGTGGTTGCCGCTGCACGCAATGTTGATGGTGAACAGAGCAAAACACTGACAGAATCCATGGATGGCAGGCTTTTGAGTGTCCTTGCAAAGAAAGGTAGCTATATTGGTCACTGATTTGTTTTTGAATGTCAGAAATGTATATTTGTGAATGTTGAGATGTTATATTGGTTTCACTGGTAAAAATAAATAATTGAAATGGGTATATATTTGTTTTTTGTTAAGTTGCCTAATAATTATGCACAGTAATAGTCACCTGCACACACCGATATCCCCCTAAAATAGCTATAACTAAAAACAAACTAAAAACTACTTCCAAAACTATTCAGCTTTGATATTAATGAGTTTTTTGGGTTCATTGAGAACATGGTTGTTGTTCAATAATAAAATTAATCCTCAAAAATACAACTTGCCTAATAATTCTGCACTCCCTGTAGTCAGTTCCGAGTTGACTAGTGACTACATTAATAGCCAGTTCCCAGTTGACTAGTGACTACATTAATAGTCAGTTCCGAGTTGACTAATGACTACATTAATAGCCAGTTCCCAGTTGACTAGTGACTACATTAATAGTCAGTTCCGAGTTGACTAGTGACTATATTAAAGGGACAGTCTACACCAGAATTGTTGTTTTAAAAGATAGATAATCGGGCTGGGCGGAGTCTGGAGGTGAAGGATGCAGGCGTGTAGCCTAAGCTCAGTGCAAAGTAGTGGGTAAAGGAGCAAAAATCCACACCATATCGCCGCAAAACATAATTTATGTAGGAACTTGCCTGATAAATTAATTTCTTTCATATTGGCAAGAGTCCATGAGCTAGTGACGTATGGGATATACAATCCTACCAGGAGGGGCAAAGTTTCCCAAACCTCAAAATGCCTATAAATACACCCCTCACCACACCCACAATTCAGTTTAACATAGCCAAGTAGTGGGGTGACAAAGAAAGGAGTAAAAAGCATCAAAATAAAGAATTTGGAAATAATTGTGCTTTATACAAAAATAATAACCACCATAAAAAGGGTGGGTCTCTTGCCAATATGAAAGAAAATAATTTATCAGGTAAGTTCCTACATAAATTATGTTTTCTTTCATGTAATTGGCAAGAGTCCATGCGCTAGTGACGTATGGGATAGTAATACCCAAGATGTGGAACTCCACAGAAGGGTCACTAGAGAGGGAGGGATTAAAATAATAGCCATTTTCCGCTGAAAAAATTAATCCACAATCCAAAATATAAGTTTATTCTCATAAATGAAAAGAAAAAACTTAAACATAAGTAGAGAAATCCAACTGAAACAGCAGCCTGAAGAACTTTTCTACCAAAAACTGCTTCTGAGGAAACAAAAACATCAAAACTGTAGAATTTAGTAAATGTATGCAAAGAAGACCAAGTTGCTGCTTTGCAAATCTGATCAACTGAAGCTTCATTCTTAAAAGCCCACGAAGTGGAAACTGATCTACTAGAATGAGCTGTGATTCTCTGAGGCGGGGCCTGACCCGACTCCAAATAAGCCTGATAAATCAAAAGCTTTAACTAAGATGCCAAGAAAAAGGAAGAAGCCTTATGACCTTTCCTAGAACCAGAAAAGAGAACAAATAGCCTAGATGACTTCCTGAAATATTTAGTAGCTTCAACATAATATTTCAAAGCTCTTACAACATCCAAAGAATGTAAGGATCTCTCCAAATAATGTTATTAATGCTGTTAGAATTCACAACCTTAGGTAGAAATTTAAATGAAGTCTGCAAAACTGCCTTATCCTGATGGAAAATCAGAAAAGGAGATTCACAAGAAAGAGCAGACAATTCGGAAACTCTTCTAGCAGAAGAGATTGCCAAAAGGAACAAAGAATGCATAGGCTCAAAAGGAGGAGTCTGTAAAGCCTTCAAAACCAAATTAAGACTCCAAGGAGGAGAGATTGATTTAATGACAGGCTTGATACGGACCAAAGCCTGTACAAAACAGTGAATATCAGGAAGCTTAGCAATTTTTCTGTGAAATAAAACAGAAAGAGCAGAGATTTGTCCCTTCAAGGAACTTGCAGACAAACCTTTATCCAAACCATCCTGAAAAAACTGTAAAATTTTAGAAATTCTAAAAGAATGCCAAGAGAATTTATGAGAAGAACACCATGAAAACATAATTTATGCTTACCTGATAAATTTATTTCTCTTCTAGTGTGTTCAGTCCACGGGTCATAGTGTGTTCAGTCCACGGGTCATCCATTACTTATGGGATATATTCTCCTTCCCAACAGGAAGTTGCAAGAGGATCACCCAAGCAGAGCTGCTATATAGCTCCTCCCCTCACATGTCATATCCAGTCATTCGACCGAAACAAGACGAGAAAGAAAAAACTATAGGGTGCAGTGGTGACTGGAGTTTTAATTAAAATTTAGAACTGCCTCAAAAAAAGACAGGGCGGGCCGTGGACTGAACACACTACAAGAGAAATAAATTTATCAGGTAAGCATAAATTATGTTTTCTCTTGTTAAGTGTGTTCAGTCCACGGGTCATCCATTACTTATGGGATACCAATACCAAAGCTAAAGTACACGGATGATGGGAGGGACAAGGCAGGAACATTAAACAGAAGGAACCACTGCCTGTAGAACCTTTCTCCCAAACAGCCTCCGAAGAAGCAAAAGTGTCAAATTTGTAAAATTTTGAAAAGGTATGAAGTGAAGACCAAGTTGCAGCCTTGCAAATCTGTTCAACAGAGGCCTCATTCTTAAAGGCCCAGGTGGAAGCCACAGCTCTAGTGGAATGAGCTGTAATTCTTTCAGGAGGCTGCTTTCCAGCAGTCTCATAGGCTAAACGTATTATGCTACGAAGCCAAAAAGAGAGAGAGGTGGCCGAAGCCTTTTGACCTCTCCTCTGACCAGAATAAACGACAAACAGAGAAGAAGTTTGCAGAAAATCTTTAGTTGCCTGTAAGTAGAACTTCAGGGCACGGACTACGTCCAGATTATGCAAAAGACGTTCCTTCTTTGAAGAAGGATTAGGACATAATGAAGGAACAACAATCTCTTGATTGATATTCCTGTTAGAAACAACCTTAGGTAAAAACCCAGGTTTAGTACGCAGAACTACCTTGTCTGAATGAAAAATCAGATAAGGAGAATCGCAATGTAAGGCAGATAACTCAGAGACTCTTCGAGCCGAGGAAATAGCCATCAAAAACAGAACTTTCCAAGATAAAAGCTTAATATCAATGGAATGAAGGGGTTCAAACGGAACACCCTGAAGAACTTTAAGAACCAAGTTTAAGCTCCACGGAGGAGCAACAGTTTTAAACACAGGCTTAATCCTAGCCAAAGCCTGACAAAAAGCCTGGACGTCTGGATTCTCTGCCAGACGTTTGTGTAAAAGAATAGACAGAGCAGAAATCTGTCCTTTTAACGAACTAGCGGATAAACCCTTTTCTAAACCTTCTTGTAGAAAAGCCAATATCCTAGGAATCCTAACCTTACTCCATGAGTAACTCTTGGATTCACACCAATATAAATATTTACGCCATATCTTATGGTAAATTTTTCTGGTAACAGGTTTCCGAGCCTGTATTAACGTATCAATAACCAACTCCGAAAAACCACGCTTTGAGAGAATCAATCGTTCAATCTCCATGCAGTCAGCCTCAGAGAAATTAAGCTTGGATGGTTAAAAGGACCCTGAATTAGAAGGTCCTGCCTCAGAGGCAGAGACCATGGTGGACAGGACGACATGTCCACTAGGTCTGCATACCAGGTCCTGCGTGGCCACGCAGGCGCTATCAGAATCACCGATGCTCTCTCCTGTTTGATCCTGGCAATCAGTCGAGGTAGCAACGGAAATGGTGGAAACACATAAGCCATGTTAAAAACCCAAGGGGCTGCCAATGCATCTACCAGCACCGCTCCCGGGTCCCTGGACCTGGATCCGTAACAAGGAAGCTTGGCGTTCTTGCGAGATGCCATGAGATCCAGCTCCGGTTCGCCCCAACGAAGAATCAGTTGAGCAAACACCTCCGGATGAAGTTCCCACTCCCCCGGATGAAAGGTCTGGCGACTTAGAAAATCCGCCTCCCAGTTCTCCACGCCTGGGATGTAGATCGCTGACAGATGACAAGAGTGAGACTCTGCCCAGCGAATTATCTTCGAGACTTCCAACATCGCTAGGGAACTCCTGGTTCCCCCTTGATGATTGATGTAAGCCACAGTCGTGATGTTGTCCGACTGAAATCTGATGAACCTCAGTGCTGCTAACTGAGGCCAAGCTAGAAGAGCATTGAATATTGCTCTTAATTCCAGAATGTTTATTGGGAGGAGTTTCTCCTCCTGAGTCCACGATCCCTGAGCCTTCAGGGAGTTCCAGACTGCACCCCAGCCTAGTAGGCTGGCATCTGTTGTTACAATCGTCCAATCTGGTCTGCGAAAAGTCATTTCTTTGGACAGATGAACCCGCGACAACCACCAGAGAAGAGAATCTCTGTCCACCTGGTCCAGATTTAGTAAAGGGGACAGATCTGAGTAATCCCATTCCACTGACTTAGCATGCATAGTTGCAGCGGTCTGAGATGTAGGCGCGCAAATGGCACTATGTCCATTGCCGCGACCATTAAGCCGATTACTTCCATGCACTGAGCTACTGACGGGCTTGGAATGGAATGAAGGACACGGCAAGCATTTCGGATTATTGATAACCTGGACTCCGTCAGGTAAATCTTCATCTCTACAGAATCTATAAGAGTCCTTAGAAAGGGAACCCTTGTGAGTGGGAACAGAGAACTCTTTTCCATGTTCACTTTCCACCCATTCGACCTCAGAAATGCTAGAACTATCTCTGTATGAGACTTTGCATTTTGAAAACTTGACGCTTGTATCAGAATGTCGTCTAGGTACGGAGCCACCGCTATGCCTCGTGGTCTTAGTACCGCCAGAAGCGAGCCCAGAACCTTTGTAAAAATTCTCAGGGCCGTAGCCAACCCGAAGGGAAGAGCTACAAACTGGTAATGCCTGTCTAGAAAGGCAAACCTTAGGTACCGATAATGATCTTTGTGAATCGGTATGTGAAGGTAGGCATCCTTTAAGTCCACTGTGGTCATATACTGACCCTCTTGGATCATGGGTAGGATGGTTCGAATAGTTTCCATTTTGAACGATGGAACCCTTAGGAATTTGTTTAAGATCTTCAGGTCCAAGATTGGCCTGAAGGTTCCCTCTTTTTTTGGGAACCACAAACAGATTTGAGTAAAAACCTTGCCCTTGTTCCGTCCGCGGAACCGGGTGGATCACTCCCATTACTAAGAGGTCTTGTACACATCGTAGAAATGCCTCTTTCTTTATTAGGTTTGTTGATAACCTTGACAGATGAAATCTCCCTTGTGGAGGAGAAGTTTTGAAGTCTTTAGGTATCCCTGAGATATGATCTCCAACACCCAGGGATCCTGGACATCTCTTGCCCAGGCCTGGGCGAAGAGAGAAAGTCTACCCCCCACTAGATCCGTTTCCGGATAGGGGGCCCTTTCTTCATGCTGTCTTAGGGGCAGAAGTAGGTTTTCTGGCCTGCTTGCCCTTGTTCCAGGACTGGTTGCCTTTCCAACCCTGTCTGTAACGAGAAGCAGTCCCTTCCTGTTTTGGAGCGGAGGAAGTTGATGCTGCTCCTGCCTTGAAATTACGAAAGGCACGAAAATTAGACTGTTTGGCCTTTGATTTGGCCCTGTCCTGAGGAAGGGTGTGACCCTTACCTCCAGTAATGTCAGCAATAATTTCTTTCAAGCCGGGCCCGAATAAGGTTTGCCCTTTGAAAGGAATATTAAGCAATTTAGATTTAGAAGTTACATCTGCTGACCAGGATTTAAGCCATAGCCCTCTGCGCGCCTGGATGGCGAATCCGGAGTTCTTAGCCGTTAGTTTGGTTAAATGCACAACGGCATCCGAAACAAATGCATTAGCTAGCTTAAGGACTTTAAGCTTGTTCATAATCTCATCCAATGGTGCTGTGCGAATAGCCTCTTCCAGAGACTCAAACCAGAATGCCGCTGCAGCAGTGACGGGCGCAATGCATGTAAGGGGCTGTAATATAAAACCTTGTTGAACAAACATTTTCTTAAGGTAACCTTCTAATTTTTTATCCATTGGATCTGAGAAAGCACCACTATCCTCCACTGGGATAGTGGTACGCTTGGCTAAAGTAGAAACTGCTCCCTCCACCTTAGGGACCGTCTGCCATAAGTCTCGTGTGGTGGCGTCTATTGGGAACATTTTTCTAAATATCGGAGGAGGGGAAAAGGGCACACCGGGTCTATCCCACTCCTTGCTAATAATCTCTGTAAGCCTTTTAGGTATAGGAAAAACGTCAGTACACACCGGTACCGCATAGTATTTATCCAGCCTACATAATTTCTCTGGGATTGCAACCGTGTCGCAATCATTCAGAGCCGCTAACACCTCCCCTAGCAATACACGGAGGTTCTCAAGCTTAAATTTAAAATTTGAAATTTCTGAATCCGGTCTCCCCGGATCAGATCCGTCACCCACAGAATGAAGCTCTCCGTCCTCATGTTCTGCAAATTGTGACGCAGTATCGGACATGGCTCTCGTGTCATCGGCGCGCTCTGTCCTAAACCCAGAGCTATCGCGCTTGCCTCTTAACTCAGGCAAATTAGATAATACTTCTTTCATAACATTAGCCATATCATGCAAAGTGATTTGTAAGGGCCTTGATGTACTTGGCGCCACAATCTCACGCACCTCCTGAGCGGGAGGCGAAGGTACTGACACGTGAGGAGAGTTAGTCGGCATAACTTCCCCCTCGTTGTCTGGTGATAATTTCTTTACCAGTAAAGACTGACTTTTATTTAAAGTAACATCAATACAATTGGTACACATATTTCTATTGGGCTCCACATTGGCTTTTAAACATAACGAACAAGTAGATTCATCTGTATCAGACATGTTTAAACAGACTAGCAATGAAGGCTAGCAAGCTTGGAAAAAATCTTTCAATAAATTTACAAGCAATAGAAAAAACGCTGCAGCGCTTTTAAAAACACAAAAAACTGTCACAGTTGAAATAACAATGAACTAATTCAGTTATAGCCAACAATTTTAACAGTAAATGTATGAATTTAGCAGAGGATTGCACCCACTAGCAAACGGATGATTAACCCCTCAATACCCAAAAACGGATAATCAATTTAAGATTTAACGCTTTCATCACAGTCAAACACACTGTCACAGGTCTGCTGTGACTGATTACCTCCCTCAAAAATGAATTTTGAAGACCCCTGAGCTCTCTGGAGACGTCCTGGATCAAGGAGGAAGAAACAGGAAGACTGTGCTAGAATTTTAACTGCGCAACAAGGCGCTAAAAAAAGGCCCCTCCTACTCATATTACAACAGTGGGAGACCTGTTACAACGGTTTCTATGCAGAAATATACGCTAGCCATATGGAAAAAAATTATGCCCAAAAAGATTTATCACCAAAGTACCTCACAAAACGAATAACATGCCAGTAAACGTTTTAAAAACAACTTTCCAGCGTTATGCAAAGTTATCACTAAGCCTGCTACCAGTCGCTTCTACTGCAGTTAAGGCTCATACATTTATTTCAGTATTAACAGTATTTTCTCAGTCAAATTCTAGTCCCTAGAAAATAACTCAACTGCGCATACATTTAACAGCCTGATACCAGTCGCTACTACTGCATTAAAGGCTGTACTTACATCATATGGGTAACAGCAGTGTTTTCTTAGTCAATTCCATTCCTAGAAAATATTACTGCACATACCTCATTTGCAGGGGACCCCGCATGCTATTCCCTTTTCTGAAGTTACCCCACTCCTCAGAATGTGCGAGAACAGCCAGTGGATCTTAGTTACGTCTGCTAAGATCATAGAAAACGCAGGCAGATTCTTCTTCTAAATACTGCCTGAGAGAAAAAACAGCACACTCCGGTGCCATTTTAAAATAATAAACTTTTGATTGAAGAATAATTAGGTAAAAAACTCCTATCTCCTCTCGCGACCTCCTTCTTTGTTGAGACTTGCAAGAGAATGACTGGATATGACATGTGAGGGGAGGAGCTATATAGCAGCTCTGCTTGGGTGATCCTCTTGCAACTTCCTGTTGGGAAGGAGAATATATCCCATAAGTAATGGATGACCCGTGGACTGAACACACTTAACAAGAGAAATATAAGTCTTCCAAACTCAATAATAAATCTTCCTAGAAACAGATTTACAAGACTGTAACATAGTATTAATCACTGAGTCAGAGAAACCTCTATGACTAAGCACTAGGCGTTCAATTTCCATACCTTCAAATTTAATGATTTGAGATCCTGATGGAAAACGGACCTTGAGATAGGTCTGATCTTAAAGGAAGTGGCCAAGGTTGGCAACTGAACATCCCGAACAAGACAAGCATATCAAAACTTGTGAGGCCATGCTGGAGCTACCAGCAACACAAACGATTGTTCCATGATGATCACTCTTGGAAGACGAGGCGGGAAGATATAAGCAGGTTGGTAACACCAAGGAACTGCTAACGCATCCAGCGCATCCGTCTGAGGATCCCTGGACAGGTACCTGGGAAGTTTCTAGTTTAGATGGGAAGCCATCAGATCTATTTCTGGAAGGCCCCACATCTGAACAATCTGAAAAAAACAAAAACATCTGGATGGAGCGACCAATCCCCCGGATGTAAAGTCTGACGGCTGAGATAATCCGCTTCCCAATTGTCTACAACTGGGATAGGAACCGCAGAAAATAGACAGGAGCTGGATTCCGCCCAAGCAAGTATCCAAGATACTTCTTTCATAGCTTGGGGACTGTGAGCCCCACCCTGATGATTGACATACGCCACGGTTGTGACATTGTCTGTCTGAAAACAAATAAACGGTTCTCTCTTCAACAGAGGCCAAACCCGAAGAGCCCTGAAAATAGCACAGAGTTCTAAAATATTGATTTGTAACCTCACCTCTTGAGATTTCCAAACCCCTTGTGCTGTCAGAGATTCCCAGACTGAAAGACTTGCATTTGTTGTGATCACAGCCCAGGTTGGACGAACAAGAGAGGCCCCTTGAACTATACAATGGTGATCTAACCACCAAGTCAGATAGAGTTGAACATTGGGATTTAAGGATATTAATTGTGAAATCTTTGCATAATCCCTGCACCATTGATTCAGCATACAAAGCTGGAGAGGTCTCATATGAAAACGAGCAAAGGGGATCATGTCTGATGCTGCAGTCATGAGACCTAAAACTTCCATGCACATAGCTACTGAAGGGAATGATTGAGACTGAAGGTTCCGACAAGCTGAAACCAATTTTAATCGCCTCTTGTCTGTTAGAGACAGAGTCATGGACACTGAATCTATTTGGAAACCTAAAAAGGTGACCCTTGTCTGAGGAATCAAGGAACTTTTTGGTAAATTGATCCTCCAACCATGTCTTTGAAGAAACAACACTAGTTGATTCGTGTGAGATGCTGCAGAATGTAAAGACTGAGCTAGTAGCAAGATATTGTCCAAATAAGGAAACACCGCAATACCCCGTTCTCTGATTACAGAGAGTAGGGCACTGAGAACCTTTGAAAAGATTCTTGGAGCTGTCGCTAGGCCAAATGGAAGAGAGACAAATTGGTAATGCTTGTCTAGAAAAGAGAATCTCAGAAACTGAAAATGGTCTGGATGAATCGGAATATGAAGATATGCATCCTGTAAGTATCGTGGACATATAATGTCCTTGCTGAACAAAAGGCAGAATAGTCCTTATAGTCAGTTGGTAGTTACAAAACGATTCAAAATTTTCAGATCCAGAACTGGCCTGAATCAATTTTCTTTCTTTGGGACAATGAATAGATTTGAATAAAACCCCAGACCCTGTTCCTGAAACGGAACTGGTATAATTAACCCTAAAAAGATCCAGGTCTGAAACACATTTCAGAAAAGCCTGAGCCTTTACTGGATTTGCTGGGATGCGTGAGAGAAAAAAAATCTTCTCACAGGAGGTCTTACTCTGAATCCTATTCGATACCATTGAGAGACAATACTCTGAATCCATTGATTTTGGACAGAATCTGCCCAATTATTTTGGAAAAATCTTAATCTGCCCCCTACCAGCTGAGCTGGAATGAGGGCTGCACCTTCATGCAGACTTGGGGGCTGGCTTTGGTTTCTTAAGCGGCTTGGATTTATTCCAACTTGAAGGTTTCCAATTGGAACCAGATTCATTGGGGGAAGGATTCGGTTTGGTTCCTTATTTTGTCGAAAGGAACAAAAACGGTTAGAAGCTTTAGATTTACCCTTAGGTCTTTTATCCTGAGGCAAAAAACTCCCTTCCTCCACTGACAGTTGAAATAATTGAATCCAACTGAGAACCAAATAAATTTTTACCTTGGAAAGAAAGGGATAGTAATCTAGATTTAGATACCATATCAGCATTCCAAGATTTAAGCCACAAAGCTCTTCTAGCTAAAATAGCTAAAGACATAGATTTCATATCAATTTTGATTATATCAAAAATGGCATTACAGATAAAATGATTAGCATGTTGAAGCAAGCAAACAATGCTAGACAAATCAGGATCTGTTTTCTGTTGCGCTAAACTTTCCAACCAAAAAGTTGATGCAGCTGCAACATCAGCCAAAGAAATGGCAGGCCTGAGAAGATAGCCATAATATAAATAAGCTTTCCTTAGTTTCCTATCTAAAGGGTCCTTAAAGGAAGTCCTATTTTCCATAAGAATAGTAGTACGTTTGGCAAGAGTAGAAATAGCCCCATCAACTCGGGGGATCTTTTCCCAAAACTCCAAACTAACTGCTGGCAAAGGATACACTTTTTTAAAGCCTGAAGAAGGGATAAAAGTACCAGGCCTATTCCATTCCTTAGAAATCATATCAGAAATAGCATCAGGAATTGGAAAAACCTCTGGAGTAATCACAGGAGGTTTCTAAACAGAATTTAAATGTTTACTAGTTTTAATATCAAGAGGACTAGTTTCCTCAATATCCAATGTAATCAACACCTCTTTTAACAAGAAACGAATATACTCCATTTTAAATAAATAAGTAGATTTGTCAGTGTCAATATCTGAGGTAAGATCTTCTGAATCAGATCTTCATAAGAGGAGGATAATTCAGCATGTTGTCGGTCATTTGAAATTTCATCAACTTTATGAGAAGTTTTAAAAGACCTTTTACGTTTATTAGAAGGCGGGATAGCAGACAAAGCCTTCTGAATCGCATCAGCAACAAAATCTTTTATATTCACAGGAATATCATGTACATTAGATGTTGAAGGAACAACAGGCATTGTACTATTACATTCTCTGCATGTAAAAGCTTATCATGACAACTATTACATACCACAGCTGGAGATATAATCTCGACAAATGTACAAGATACACTTAGCTTTGGTAGAACTGTTATCAGGCAGCAGGGTTCCAACAGTGGTTTCTGAGACAGGATCAGATTGAGATATCTTGCAAATGTAAGAGAAAAAAACAACACATAAAGCATGAAGTATGACGCACAACGAATTTTTTTTTCTCGCTAACAACATCCGGAAATGACACACTCGCGTCATTGCTGACGCAACCTTGTGCAAAGAACTCGGCGTCAACTAAGACCCCAGAAATGACGAACTTGTGTCACCGGACGTACCTTCACGCCAAAAAAACAGAATTTATGTTTACCTGATAAATTACTTTCTCCAACGGTGTGTCCGGTCCACGGCGTCATCCTTACTCGTGGGATATTCTCTTCCCCAACAGGAAATGGCAAAGAGCCCAGCAAAGCTGGTCACATGATCCCTCCTAGGCTCCGCCTACCCCAGTCATTCGACCGACGTTAAGGAGGAATATTTGCATAGGAGAAACCATATGGTACCGTGGTGACTGTAGTTAAAGAAAATAAATTATCAGACCTGATTAAAAAAACCAGGGCGGGCCGTGGACCGGACACACCGTTGGAGAAAGTAATTTATCAGGTAAACATAAATTCTGTTTTCTCCAACATAGGTGTGTCCGGTCCACGGCGTCATCCTTACTTGTGGGAACCAATACCAAAGCTTTAGGACACGGATGAAGGGAGGGAGCAAATCAGGTCACCTAAATGGAAGGCACCACGGCTTGCAAAACCTTTCTCCCAAAAATAGCCTCAGAAGAAGCAAAAGTATCAAACTTGTAAAATTTGGTAAAAGTGTGCAGTGAAGACCAAGTCGCTGCCCTACATATCTGATCAACAGAAGCCTCGTTCTTGAAGGCCCATGTGGAAGCCACAGCCCTAGTGGAATGAGCTGTGATTCTTTCGGGAGGCTGCCGTCCGGCAGTCTCGTAAGCCAATCTGATGATGCTTTTAATCCAAAAAGAGAGAGAGGTAGAAGTTGCTTTTTGACCTCTCCTTTTACCGGAATAAACAACAAACAAGGAAGATGTTTGTCTAAAATCCTTTGTAGCATCTAAATAGAATTTTAGAGCGCGAACAACATCCAAATTGTGCAACAAACGTTCCTTCTTTGAAACTGGTTTCGGACACAGAGAAGGTACGATAATCTCCTGGTTAATGTTTTTGTTAGAAACAACTTTTGGAAGAAAACCAGGTTTAGTATGTAAAACCACCTTATCTGCATGGAACACCAGATAAGGAGGAGAACACTGCAGAGCAGATAATTCTGAAACTCTTCTAGCAGAAGAAATTGCAACTAAAAACAAAACTTTCCAAGATAATAACTTAATATCAACGGAATGAAAGGGTTCAAACGGAACCCCCTGAAGAACTGAAAGAACTAAATTGAGACTCCAAGGAGGAGTCAAAGGTTTGTAAACAGGCTTAATTCTAACCAGAGCCTGAACAAAGGCTTGAACATCTGGCACAGCGGCCAGCTTTTTGTGAAGTAACACAGACAAGGCAGAAATCTGTCCCTTCAGGGAACTTGCAGATAATCCTTTTTCCAATCCTTCTTGAAGGAAGGATAGAATCCTAGGAATCTTAACCTTGTCCCAAGGGAATCCTTTAGATTCACACCAACAGATATATTTTTTCCAAATTTTGTGGTAAATCTTTCTAGTTACAGGCTTTCTGGCCTGAACAAGAGTATCGATAACAGAATCTGAGAATCCTCGCTTCGATAAGATCAAGCGTTCAATCTCCAAGCAGTCAGCTGGAGTGAAACCAGATTCGGATGTTCGAACGGACCCTGAACAAGAAGGTCTCGTCTCAAAGGTAGCTTCCAAGGAAGGAGCCGATGACATATTCACCAGATCTGCGTACCAAGTCCTGCGTGGCCACGCAGGAGCTATCAAGATCACCGACGCCCTCTCCTGATTGATCCTGGCTACCAGCCTGGGGATGAGAGGAAACGGCGGGAACACATAAGCTAGTTTGAAGGTCCAAGGTGCTACTAGTGCATCCACTAGAGCCGCCTTGGGATCCCTGGATCTGGACCCGTAGCAAGGAACTTTGAAGTTCTGACGAGAGGCCATCAGATCCATGTCTGGAATGCCCCACAGCTGAGTGACTTGGGCAAAGATTTCCGGATGGAGTTCCCACTCCCCCGGATGCAATGTCTGACGACTCAGAAAATCCGCTTCCCAATTTTCCACTCCTGGGATGTGGATAGCAGACAGGTGGCAGGAGTGAGACTCCGCCCATAGAATGATTTTGGTCACTTCTTCCATCGCCAGGGAACTCCTTGTTCCCCCCTGATGGTTGATGTACGCAACAGTTGTCATGTTGTCTGATTGAAACCGTATGAACTTGGCCCTCGCTAGCTGAGGCCAAGCCTTGAGAGCATTGAATATCGCTCTCAGTTCCAGAATATTTATCGGTAGAAGAGATTCTTCCCGAGACCAAAGACCCTGAGCTTTCAGGGATCCCCAGACCGCGCCCCAGCCCATCAGACTGGCGTCGGTCGTGACAATGACCCACTCTGGTCTGCGGAATGTCATCCCTCGTGACAGGTTGTCCAGGGACAGCCACCAACGGAGTGAGTCTCTGGTCCTCTGATTTACTTGTATCTTCGGAGACAAGTCTGTATAGTCCCCATTCCACTGACTGAGCATGCACAGTTGTAATGGTCTTAGATGAATGCGTGCAAAAGGAACTATGTCCATTGCCGCTACCATCAACCCGATCACTTCCATGCACTGAGCTATGGAAGGAAGAGGAACGGAATGAAGTATCCGACAAGAGTCTAGAAGTTTTGTTTTTCTGGCCTCTGTCAGAAAAATCCTCATTTCTAAGGAGTCTATTATTGTTCCCAAGAAGGGAACCCTTGTTGACGGAGATAGAGAACTCTTTTCCACGTTCACTTTCCATCCGTGAGATCTGAGAAAGGCCAGGACAATGTCCGTGTGAGCCTTTGCTTGAGGAAGGGACGACGCTTGAATCAGAATGTCGTCCAAGTAAGGTACTACAGCAATGCCCCTTGGTCTTAGCACAGCTAGAAGGGACCCTAGTACCTTTGTGAAAATCCTTGGAGCAGTGGCTAATCCGAAAGGAAGCGCCACGAACTGGTAATGTTTGTCCAGGAATGCGAACCTCAGGAACCGATGATGTTCCTTGTGGATAGGAATATGTAGATACGCATCCTTTAAATCCACCGTGGTCATGAATTGACCTTCCTGGATGGAAGGAAGAATAGTTCGAATGGTTTCCATCTTGAACGATGGAACCTTGAGAAACTTGTTTAAGATCTTGAGATCTAAGATTGGTCTGAACGTTCCCTCTTTTTTGGGAACTATAAACAGATTGGAGTAGAACCCCATCCCTTGTTCTCTTAATGGAACGGGATGAATCACTCCCATTTTTAACAGGTCTTCTACACAATGTAAGAATGCCTGTCTTTTTATGTGGTCTGAAGACAACTGAGACCTGTGGAACCTCCCCCTTGGGGGAAGTCCCTTGAATTCCAGAAGATAACCTTGGGAGACTATTTCTAGCGCCCAAGGATCCAGAACATCTCTTGCCCAAGCCTGAGCGAAGAGAGAGAGTCTGCCCCCCACCAGATCCGGTCCCGGATCGGGGGCCAACATTTCATGCTGTCTTGGTAGCAGTGGCAGGTTTCTTGGCCTGCTTTCCCTTGTTCCAGCCTTGCATTGGTCTCCAAGCTGGCTTGGCTTGAGAAGTATTACCCTCTTGCTTAGAGGACGTAGCACTTTGGGCTGGTCCGTTTCTACGAAAGGGACGAAAATTAGGTTTATTTTTTGCCTTGAAAGGCCGATCCTGAGGAAGGGCGTGGCCCTTACCCCCAGTGATATCCGAGATAATCTCTTTCAAGTCAGGGCCAAACAGCGTTTTCCCCTTGAAAGGAATGTTAAGTAGCTTGTTCTTGGAAGACGCATCAGCCGACCAAGATTTCAACCAAAGCGCTCTGCGCGCCACAATAGCAAACCCAGAATTCTTAGCCGCTAACCTAGCCAATTGCAAAGTGGCGTCTAGGGTGAAAGAATTAGCCAATTTGAGAGCATTGATTCTGTCCATAATCTCCTCATAAGGAGGAGAATCACTGTCGACCGCCTTTAGCAGCTCATCGAACCAGAAACATGCGGCTGTAGCGACAGGGACAATGCATGAAATTGGTTGTAGAAGGTAACCCTGCTGAACAAACATCTTTTTAAGCAAACCTTCTAATTTTTTATCCATAGGATCTTTGAAAGCACAACTATCCTCTATGGGTATAGTGGTGCGTTTGTTTAAAGTGGAAACCGCTCCCTCGACCTTGGGGACTGTCTGCCATAAGTCCTTTCTGGGGTCGACCATAGGAAACAATTTTTTAAATATGGGGGGAGGGACGAAAGGAATACCGGGCCTTTCCCATTCTTTATTAACAATGTCCGCCACCCGCTTGGGTATAGGAAAAGCTTCTGGGAGCCCCGGCACCTCTAGGAACTTGTCCATTTTACATAGTTTCTCTGGGATGACCAACTTGTCACAATCATCCAGAGTGGATAATACCTCCTTAAGCAGAATGCGGAGATGTTCCAACTTAAATTTAAATGCAATCACATCAGGTTCAGCTTGTTGAGAAATGTTCCCTGAATCAGTAATTTCTCCCTCAGACAAAACCTCCCTGGCCCCATCAGACTGAGTTAGGGGCCCTTCAGAAATATTAATATCAGCGTCGTCATGCTCTTCAGTATCTAAAACAGAGCAGTCGCGCTTACGCTGATAAGTGTTCATTTTGGCTAAAATGTTTTTGACAGAATTATCCATTACAGCCGTTAATTGTTGCATAGTAAGGAGTATTGGCGCGCTAGATGTACTAGGGGCCTCCTGAGTGGGCAAGACTCGTGTAGACGAAGGAGGGAATGATGCAGTACCATGCTTACTCCCCTCACTTGAGGAATCATCTTGGGCATCATTGTCATTGTCACATAAATCACATTTATTTAAATGAATAGAAATTCTGGCTTCCCCACATTCAGAACACAGTCTATCTGGTAGTTCAGACATGTTAAACAGGCATAAACTTGATAACAAGTACAAAAAACGTTTTAAAATAAAACCGTTACTGTCACTTTAAATTTTAAACTGAACACACTTCATTACTGCAAATGCGAAAAAACATGAAGGAATTGTTCAAAATTCACCAAATTTTCACCACAGTGTCTTAAAGCCTTAAAAGTATTGCACACCAAATTTGGAAGCTTTAACCCTTAAAATAACGGAACCAGAGCCGTTTTGAACTTTAACCCCTTTACAGTCCCTGGTATCTGCTTTGCTGAGACCCAACCAAGCCCCAAGGGGAATACGATACCAAATGACGCCTTCAGAAAGTCTTTTCTAAGTATCAGAGCTCCTCTCACATGCGACTGCATGCCATGCCTCTCAAAAACAAGTGCGCAACACCGGCGCGAAAATGAGGCTCTGCCTATGCTTTGGGAAAGCCCCTAAAGAATAAGGTGTCTAAAACAGTGCCTGCCGATATTATTATATCAAAATACCCAGATAAAATGATTCCTCAAGGCTAAATATGTGTTAATAATCAATCGATTTAGCCCAAAAAAAGTCTACAGTCTTAATAAGCCCTTTTTGAAGCCCTTATTTACAATCGTAATAAACATGGCTTACCGGATCCCAGAGGGAAAATGACAGCTTCCAGCATTACATCGTCTTGTTAGAATGTGTCATACCTCAAGCAGCAAGAGACTGCTCACTGTTCCCCCAACTGAAGTTAATTGCTCTCAACAGTCCTGTGTGGAACAGCCATGGATTTTAGTGACGGTTGCTAAAATCATTTTCCTCATACAAACAGAAATCTTCATCTCTTTTCTGTTTCTGAGTAAATAGTACATACCAGCACTATTTCAAAATAACAAACTCTTGATTGAATAATAAAAACTACAGTTAAACACTAAAAAACTCTAAGCCATCTCCGTGGAGATGTTGCCTGTACAACGGCAAAGAGAATGACTGGGGTAGGCGGAGCCTAGGAGGGATCATGTGACCAGCTTTGCTGGGCTCTTTGCCATTTCCTGTTGGGGAAGAGAATATCCCACGAGTAAGGATGACGCCGTGGACCGGACACACCTATGTTGGAGAAAATTCTCGCGCCAAGAATGACGCAATAAACATCAGCATTTTTGCGCCTCGCGAGCCTAATTTTGCCTGCGAAAATTTAATGAAAAAATCAGTCAATTTGAAAAAAAGACTAAACGCCAGGTAAGAAAAAACATAATTTATGCTTACCTGATAAATTCCTTTCTCCTGTAGTGTGGTCAGTCCACGGGTCATCATTACTTCTGGGATATTAACTCCTCCCCAACAGGAAGTGCAAGAGGATCACCCAGCAGAGCTGCTATATAGCTCCTCCCCTCTACGTCACACCCAGTCATTCGACCAAGAACCAACGAGAAAGGAGAAGCTAAAGGGTGCAGTGGTGACCGGAGTATAATTCAAAAATTTAGACCTGCCATAAAAAACAGGGCGGGCCGTGGACTGACCACACTACAGGAGAAAGGAATTTATCAGGTAAGCATAAATTATGTTTTCTCCTGTTAAGTGTGGTCAGTCCACGGGTCATCATTACTTCTGGGATACCAATACCAAAGCAAAAGTACACGGATGACGGGAGGGACAGGCAGGATCTTTATACAGAAGGAACCACTGCCTGAAGAACCTTTCTCCCAAAAATAGCCTCCGAAGAAGCAAAAGTGTCAAATTTGTAAAATTTGGAAAAAGTATGAAGCGAAGACCAAGTTGCAGCCTTGCAAATCTGTTCAACAGAGGCCTCATTCTTAAAGGCCCAAGTGGAAGCCACAGCTCTAGTGGAATGAGCTGTAATTCTTTCAGGAGGCTGCTGTCCAGCAGTCTCATAAGCTAAACGTATTATGCTACGAAGCCAAAAAGAGAGAGAGGTAGCAGAAGCTTTTTGACCTCTCCTCTGACCAGAATAAACGACAAACAGGGAAGATGTTTGTCGAAAGTCTTTAGTTGCCTGTAAATAGAATTTTAGGGCGCGAACTACATCCAGATTGTGCAGAAGACGTTCCTTCTTTGAAGAAGGATTTGGACACAAGGATGGAACAACAATCTCTTGATTGATATTCCTGTTAGTGACTACCTTAGGTAAGAACCCAGGTTTAGTACGCAGAACTACCTTATCCGAGTGAAAAATCAGATAAGGAGAATCACAATGTAAGGCTGATAACTCAGAGACTCTACGAGCCGATGAAATAGCCATTAAGAACAGAACTTTCCAAGATAACAACTTTATATCAATGGAATGGAGGGGTTCAAACGGAACGCCCTGTAAAACGTTAAGAACAAGGTTTAAACTCCATGGCGGAGCAACAGTTTTAAACACAGGCTTAATCCTGGCCAAAGCCTGACAAAAAGCCTGAACGTCTGGAACTTCTGACAGACGTTTGTGTAACAGAATGGACAGAGCTGAGATCTGTCCCTTTAAGGAACTAGCGGATAAACCCTTTTCTAAACCTTCTTGTAGAAAAGACAATATCCTAGGAATCCTAACCTTACTCCAAGAGTAACCTTTGGATTCACACCAATATAGGTATTTACGCCATATTTTATGGTAAATCTTTCTGGTAACAGGCTTCCTAGCCTGTATTAAGGTATCAATTACTGACTCAGAAAATCCACGTTTTGATAAAATCAAGCGTTCAATTTCCAGGCAGTCAGCTTCAGAGAAATTAGATTTTGATGTTTGAAGGGGCCCTGAATCAGAAGGTCCTGTCTCAGAGGCAGAGCCCAAGGTGGACAGGATGACATGTCCACTAGATCTGCATACCAGGTCCTGCGTGGCCACGCAGGCGCTATTAGAATCACTGATGCTTTCTCCTGTTTGATCCTGGCAATCAATCGAGGAAGCATCGGGAAGGGTGGAAACACATAAGCCTTCCCGAAGGTCCAAGGTGCTGTCAAAGCATCCACCAGGGCCGCTCCCGGATCCCTGGATCTGGACCCGTAACAAGGAAGCTTGGCGTTCTGTCGAGACGCCATGAGATCTATTTCTGGTTTGCCCCAACGTTGAAGTATTTGGGCAAAGACTTCCGGATGAAGTTCCCACTCCCCCGGATGAAAAGTCTGACGACTTAGGAAATCCGCCTCCCAGTTCTCCACTCCCGGAATGTGGATTGCTGATAGGTGGCAAGAGTGAGACTCTGCCCAGCGAATTATCTTTGATACTTCCATCATCGCTAGGGAGCTTCTTGTCCCTCCTTGATGGTTGATGTAAGCTACAGTCGTGATGTTGTCCGACTGGAACCTGATGAACCCCCGCGTTGTTAACTGGGGCCAAGCTAGAAGGGCATTGAGAACTGCTCTCAATTCCAGAATGTTTATTGGCAGGAGACTCTCCTCCTGAGTCCAAGATCCCTGAGCCTTCAGGGAATTCCAGACAGCGCCCTGAAGTTTTGTTAACCTGTCTTCTGTCAGGTAGATCATCTCTACAGAGTCTATAAGAGTCCCCAAGAAAGGAACTCTTGTGAGTGGAAAAAGAGAACTCTTCTTTTCGTTTACCTTCCACCAATGCGATCTTAGAAATGCCAGTACTAACTCTGTATGAGACTTGGCAGTTTGAAAGCTTGAAGCTTGTATCAGAATGTCGTCTAGGTATGGAGCTACCGAAATTCCTCGCGGTCTTAGCACCGCCAGAAGAGCCCCCAGAACCTTTGTGAAGATTCTTGGAGCCGTAGCCAACCCGAATGGAAGAGCTACAAACTGGTAATGCCTGTCTAGGAAGGCAAACCTTAGGTACCGGTGATGATCTCTGTGAATCGGTATGTGAAGGTAAGCATCCTTTAAATCCACTGTGGTCATGTACTGACCCTTTTGGATCATGGGTAGAATTGTCCGAATAGTTTCCATTTTGAACGATGGAACTCTTAGGAATTTGTTTAGGATCTTTAAATCTAAGATTGGTCTGAAGGTTCCTTCTTTCTTGGGAACCACAAACAGATTTGAGTAAAATCCCTGTCCGTGTTCCGACCGCGGAACCGGATGGATCACTCCCATTAGTAACAGATCTTGTACGCAGCGTAGAAACGCCTCCTTCTTTATTTGGTTTGTTGACAACCTTGACAGATGGAATCTCCCCTTTGGGGGAGAGGATTTGAAGTCCAGAAGATATCCCTGAGATATGATCTCTAGCGCCCAGGGATCCTGGACATCTCTTGCCCAAGCCTGGGCGAAGAGAGAAAGTCTGCCCCCCACTAGATCCGTTCCCGGATCGGGGGCCCTCAATTCATGCTGTCTTAGGGGCAGCAGCAGGTTTTCTGGCCTGCTTGCCCTTGTTCCAGGACTGGTTAGGTCTCCAGCCTTGTCTGTAACGAGCAACAGCTCCTTCCTGTTTTGGTGCAGAGGAAGTTGATGCTGCTCCAGCCTTGAAATTACGAAAGGAACGAAAATTAGACTGTCTAGCCCTAGGTTTGGCTCTGTCTTGAGGCAGGGCATGGCCTTTACCTCCTGTAATGTCAGCGATAATTTCTTTCAAACCGGGCCCGAACAAGGTCTGCCCTTTGAAAG
Source organism: Bombina bombina (assembly GCF_027579735.1). Lineage (NCBI taxonomy): Eukaryota > Metazoa > Chordata > Amphibia > Anura > Bombinatoridae > Bombina > Bombina bombina. The sequence goes on along the minus strand of NC_069503.1, from coordinate 1,150,999,992 downwards.
GTATGTTAAGTAATTTAGATTTAGACGTAACGTCAGCTGACCAGGATTTTAGCCACAGTGCTCTGCGTGCCTGAATGGCGAATCCGGAATTCTTAGCCGTAAGTTTAGTTAAATGTACTACGGCATCTGAAACAAATGAATTAGCTAGCTTAAGTGTTTTAAGCCTGTTTGAAATCTCTTCGATAGTAATTGAGTCAAGAGTCTCTTCCAGGGACTCAGACCAAAAAGCGGCCGCGGCCGTGACAGACGCAATACATGCAAGGGGTTGCAATATAAAACCTTGTTGAACAAACATTTTCTTAAGGTAACCCTCTAATTTTTTATCCATTGGATCTGAAAAGGCACAGCTATCCTCCACCGGGATAGTGGTACGCTTAGCCAGAGTAGAAACCGCTCCCTCCACCTTAGGGATCGTCTGCCATAAGTCCCGTGTGGTGGCGTCTATTGGGAACATCTTTCTAAATACAGGAGGGTGGGAAAAGGGTACACCGGGCCTATCCCACTCCTTAGTAATTATCTCTGTAAGCCTCTTAGGTATAGGAAATACGTCAGTACTCGCCGGTACCGCATAGTATCTATCCAGCCTACATAATTTCTCTGGGATTGCAACGGTGTTACAATCATTCAGAGCCGCTAATACCTCCCCTAATAGAACGCGGAGGTTTTCAAGCTTAAACTTAAAATTAGAAATGTCTGAGTCCACTCTATTGGGATCAGAACCGTCACCTGCAGATTGAAGCTCTCCGTCCTCATGTTCCGCATACTGTGACCCAGTATCTGACATGGCCCTAGTATTATCAGCGCACTCTGTTCTCATCCCAGAGTGGTCACGCTTCCCTCTAAGTTCTGGTAATTTAGACAAAACTTCAGTCATAACATTAGCCATGTCCTGCAATGTGATTTGTAATGGCCGCCCTGAAGTACTCGGCGTTACCATATCACGCACCTCCCGAGCGGGAGATGCAGGTACTGACACGTGAGGGGAGTTAGTCGGCATAACTTTCCTCTCGTTGTCTGGTGAATGATGTTCAATTTGTACAGATTGACTTTTATTTAAAGTAGCATCAATGCAATTAGTACATAAATTTCTATTGGGCTCCACTTTGGCTTTAGCACATATAGCACAGAGATATTCCTCTGAGTCAGACATGTTAAACACACTAGCAAATAAACCAGCAACTTGGAAATACTTTTCAATTTAATTTTCAATAGTATGAAAAAAACGTACTGTGCCTTTAAGAAGCACAGACAGTTATGACAGTTGAGTAACAATAAAACGGATAAACTATAATCAAATATTTTCCGGTAAAAATACAAACTTAGCAAAGGATTGCCCCCATTAGCAATGGATAACTAACCCTTAAATGGCAGAAAAAAATGTACAGATATAACGTTTTTTATCACAGTCAAAGCACTATCTCACAGGTCTGCTGTGAGTGATTACCTCCCTCAAAATAACTTTTGAAGACCCTTGAGCTCTGTAGAGACGAACCGGATCATGCAGGGAAGAAAAACAGACTTGTGACTGAATTCCTGATGCGTAGTAAAAGCGCCAAATTAAGCCCCTCCCCCTCACACACAACAGTGAGGGAGATCAGTAAACTGTCATAAATTAAATAAAATGCCCGCCAAGTGGATAATTAGTGCCCAACACAATTTTTCACCCAGTACCTCAGAAAATTAAACGATTTAACATGCCAGCAAAACGTTTAACCTCAAATAAATAAATTGTCATAGAAACCTACTGCTAGCCGTTCTCACTGCAATATAGGCTAAGGTTTTATTCATACAGTATCATTCCAGTGAAGTGCCATTCCCCAGAATACTGAAGTGAAAATATACATACATGACAGCCTGATACCAGTTGCTACTACTGCATTTAAGGCTGAACTTACTTTATATAGGTATTTGCAGTATTTTCTAGTCAATTCCATTCTCAGAAAATAATAAGCTGCTACATACCTCTTTGCAGGTGAACCTGCCCGCTGTCCCCTGATCTGAAGTATACCTCACCCCTCAGATGGCCGAGAACAGCAACATGATCTTAACTACTCCGGTTAAAATCATATAGAAACTCAGGTAGATTCTTCTTCAAATTCTCCCTGAGAATGAACAACACACTCCGGTGCTGTTTTAAAATAACAAACTTTTGATTGAAGTCATAAAAACTAAGTAAAATCACCACAGTCCTCTCACACATCCTATCTATTAGTTGGGTGCAAGAGAATGACTGGGTGTGACGTAGAGGGGAGGAGCTATATAGCAGCTCTGCTGGGTGATCCTCTTGCACTTCCTGTTGGGGAGGAGTTAATATCCCAGAAGTAATGATGACCCGTGGACTGACCACACTTAACAGGAGAAATATTTTCCTAAATATGTTTTCCCAAATATGAAACGTATAGTCTGCAAAAGGAAATATACATAAACCTGACTCGTGGCAAATATAAGTACAATACATATATTTAGAACTTTATATTAATACATAAAGGGCCAAACCATACCTGAGAGTGTCTTAAGTAATGAAAACATACTTACCGAAAAACACCCATCCACATATAGCAGATAGCCAAACCAGTACTGAAAAAGTTATCAGTAGAGCTAATGGAATATGAGAGTATATCGTCGATCTGAAAAGGGAGGTAGGAGATGAATCTCTACGACCGATAACAGAGAACCTATGAAAAGAAAATGTATGCTTACCTGATAAATTTGTTTCTTTTTAGACACGATGAGTCCACGGATCATCTTAATTACTACTGGGATATTCACCTCCTGGTCAGCAGGAGGAGGCAAAGAGCACCACAGCAGAGCTGTTAAATAGCTCCTCCGTTCCCTCCCACTCCAGTCATTCGACCGAAGTTAGGTAGAGAAAGGAAAAGCCAAGGTTTAGAGGTGTCTGAAGTTTACAATAACCCACAACCTGTCTAAAAGACTAGGGCAGGACGTGGACTCATCATGTCTAAAAAGAAACAAATTTATCAGGTAAGCATACATTTTCATTTCTTTTTAAAGACACAATGAGTCCACGTATCATCTTAATTACTACTGGGATTCAATACCCAAGCTAGAGTACACAGATGATATGGGAGGGACAAGACAGGGAACCTAAACGGAAGGCACCACTGCTTGAAGAACCTTTCTCCCAAAAGCGTTTTTGAATGCACATGAGGAAGGAACAGCCCTCGTGGAATGAGCCGTAACTCTCTCAGGAGGCTGCTGTTCAGCAGTCTCATATGCATAACGTATAATACTCTTCAGCCAAAAAGAAAGAGAAGTAGCCGTAGCTTTCTGTCCCTTACGTTTCCCTGAGAAAATCACAAACAAAGAAGAAGACTGACGAAAGTCCTTAGTCAAAATGTACAACAATGTATGCAAAAAGACTTGCAACACAAGAAGAAAGACTGCAGGTTACTGGATTAGTATAATGCTTTTGCCCACTTATAATTAAGGTCAGACAAGTAAAGATAGATCAATATATTGATCAAATCACACAAACATACTCATTTATACAAGATAACTTTAGTGGAGAAAAAATAAAAGTCCGACTGGACTCATACTCATGCACACACACACATACAATTAAAACTAGCTGAAACTCACATAAAAATAATTCACTTATCAAAAAACACTCCAATAATAAGTAATTTGTTACTGCCAGTGGGTATCACCGATATGGCAATATATTACAATAATTTATCCCAGGCAGTATACAGATAACTATAGACAGCGGGAAAATGTGTCAAATAAGTTTGTTAGTCTTCCCCAGGAGCAACCCTTCACAATGAGGAATAAAAAATGTTGTATAATTTTGTGTGCTAGGATATCAGTATGTTCAATAGCTGTCCATGCACAAAATAAATATATTGATAGCTTATTCACAAAATAAGTGAAGGTTGCGCTGCAATTATTATTACAGATATTACAACTGGTGATTGTAAGATTTTAAGTATATAGGATCCTCAAATGTTTTTATGTCAATCTTTAGTTCGTAATGAGATATAGTACAGGTATACCTCACTTTACAGCGCTTCACTTTACAGCGATTCACTAATACAGCGCTTTGTGGAGCTGAAGTGCTGTAATCATCGTGAGATTGCGAGAAAAGTGACTGGCACCATTTTGTTATGTGCAGTTCACTCTGTTTACAGCATTACAGTGCAATCTGTGTCTCAGTCTTGTAGTCTTGCAAATGTTACTACAGTAATTGTCACTATTTTACAGGTACAGTATTTATTGAATACTAATTTAATACTGTGCTCTGCGAGTGTTAAACTAAACATAGCACTATTGCACATCTAATATAAGTTAGTTCAAACATGTTTTTAAACACACTGGCAAGTGAAAAGAAAGCTAAAACTGCCTTGTTTCACTTTAAGGCGGTTTTCACTTTACAGCGGGGCTCCGGTCCCTAACCCGCTGTATGAGCGGGGTATACCTGTATGTGCCTTTAAGGCAAGTATCCCGCGTTGCAATTGCTGTGTATAACCCACCACTTTAGATTGTTATGTCGAATTTGATAGCTAAATGTAGTTAGTTTGCTGGTCAAATGCGTACGCTATTTGTAGTAAAAGTATCTCAGCAGTAAGTACACTGATTACTAAAAATCGTGATTGCCAACAGACATTAATTCTAGCGAGCAATATAGCTGAAGTACTTAGGTTAGCTTTAAATATATTGGATACCGGTGAATGACCCTCCTAAATAGATACTACTTACAATGAAGCGAAACTCATTGTTGCAAAAGTGTCTATTATATAATATTGTAACTAAAAGTTATGGAGTTTATAATATGCGGGATCCACAGGTATTCTTTAAATCAGATCACTATGGTCATATAGTTTTAAAGCAAGTACAGTGGTAGTTTGCAAGATAACCGTTTTGCACATAACTTACATTGAAATCTGAAATATATATATATATATATATATATATATATAGTTAACTTTCTATATCCGTTAGTGCACAACTTATCTATTCACCAGTCATGCTCTGATTCACAGGTGTGAGCTAGCAACTCGCAATGTTATGCATTATCCACCAGTCTAAATGCTATGTTAATCAACCACCTGGATACAGTATGTACACTGCTTATTGCAGGAGAAATACGATCCCACTAAGTTTTTGCAAATCACTGATACTATTGGATATAACAATAACGAGTAAAGACAAATACAGGATCACAAATATAACTATTGCTGTTTAAAACGCCAACCAGTTGTCAAATAAGGAGATAAGAAAAGACTAAGCTTCAGAAAGGTCTCTTCTATAGCGGAGACCTGATTAACTTTTAACTGTCTATTTTTGTGACAAGCATAGTAAGAGTGCTAAAGCTGAGTCAGCAATTAAAAAATAGAGGTTCAATAACCCTGTGTAAGTGCCCCTGACGCGCGTTTCACATTACGCTTCCTCAGAGTTTCAGCTAGTTTTAATTGTATGTGTGTGTGCATGAGTATGAGTCCAGTCGGACTTTTATTTTTTCTCCAATAAAGTTATCTTGTATAAATGAGTATGTTTGTGTGATTTGATCAATATATTGATCTATCTTTACTTGTCTGAACTTAATTATAAGTGGGCAAAAGCATTATACTAATCCAGTAACCTGCAGTCTTTCTTCTTGTGTTGCAAGTCTTTTTGCATACATTGTTGTACATTTTGATGTATATTACTGCATGAGGTTCTGGAATTCAGGGGCTCCAAGTAATATTAAAGGTGATTAAGCCCTTGAATTTAAACTCAACAACCCATTTTTTCTCCCTCACCACCCCTAGTTAAACGAAAGTCCTTAGTCGCCTGTAAAAAAAAAAACTTTAAAGCACGGACCACGTCCAAATAGAGCATTAGTCTTTCCTTCTGAGAAGGAGGATTAGGACACAAGGAAGGAATCACAATTTCCTGATTAATGTTCCAATAAGAAACAACCTTAGAAAGAAATCCTAGTTTAGTACGTAAAACTACCTTACCTGAATGAAAAATAAGATAAGGAGATTCATACTGCAATGCCGAGAGCTCTGATACTCTCCGAGCAGAAGAAATAGCAACCAGAAATAAAACTTTCCAAGATAATAGCTCAATATCTAAGGAATGCATAGGCTCAAACTGAGCCCCTTGAAGAACTTTCAGAACTAAATTAAGACTCCATGGAGGAGTAACTGGTTTGAACACAGGCTTGATCCTGACCAAGGCCTGACAAAAAGATTGTACATCTGGGACATCCGCCAGACGTTTGTGTAACAAAATAGCTAAAGCCGAGATTTGACCCTTTAGGGAACTCGCCGATAAACCTTTCTCCAAACCTTCTTGGAGAAAAGACAAAATTCTGGGAATCCTAACTCTACTCCATGAGTAGCCCTTGGATTCACACCAATAGAGATATTTATGCCAAATCATATGGTAAATCCTTCTAGTTACAGGCTTACGAGCCTGAATCATGGTCTCTATGACCGAGTCAGAAAGCCCCCCCTTTGAAAAAATGAAGCGTTCAATTTTCAAGCAGTCAGCAACCGAGAAACTAGATTTGGGTGAAGGAAGGGCCCCTAAATCAGAAGGTCCTTCCTCAAAGGAAGTCTCCAAGGTGGCAGAGATGCCATCTCCACCAGATCTGCATACCAATCCTGCGAGGCCAAGCCGGTGCTATAAGGATCACTGAGGCCCTTTCCTGTTTGATTCGGGCAATTACCCGAGGAAGAAGAGCAAACAGAGGAAACGGGTATGCTTGAAAGTCCAAGGGGCCAACAGAGCATCTATCAGTTACATCTGGGGGTCCCTGGATCTCGACCCGTATCTCGGAAGCTTGGCATTTTGCCACGATGCCATGAGATCTAACTCCGGCTGACCCCACTTGAGAATCAGGCTGGAGAACACTTACGGATGGAGTTCGCACTCCCCCAGATGAAAGGTCTGCCTGCTCAGAAAATCCGCCTCCCAGTTGTCCACCTCTGGGATATGGATCGCCGACAGACAGCAAGAATGGGCCTCCGCCCACTGAATTATTTTGGATACCTCTGTCATCGCCAAGGAACTCCTTGTTCCTCCCTGATTGATGTAGGCCACAGACGTTATGTTGTCCGACTGGAACCTGAAACTGAATCGAGGTTAACTGGGGCCAGGTCAGAAGAGCATTGTAGATCGCTCTCAGTTCCAGAATGTTTATGGGTAAAAAGGACTCTGCCTAAGTCCATATTCCCAGAACCTTTAGAGAGCCCCAGACTGCTCCCCACCCTAGAAGGCTGGCATCTGTTGTCACAATCACCCGTTGTCACAATCACCCAAGATGGTCTGCAAAAGCATGTTCCTTGGGAGAGATGATCCAGAGACAACCACCATTGTAGAGAGTCCCTTGTCTCCAGATCCAGAAGCAGCCGAGGGGACAAGTCAGAATAATCTCTGTTCCATTGTCTCAGCATGTTCAACTGCAGAGCTCTGAGATGGAAGCGAGCAAACGGGATGATATCCATTGCTGCCACCATCAGTCCGATTAACTCTATGCACTGAGCCACTGACGGACGAGGAGTAGACTGAAGGGCTAGACAAGTATCAATCTTTGATTTCCTGACTTCTGTCAGAAAAATCTTCATAGACAGAGAGTTTATTATGGTTCCTAGGAAAGTCACCCTTGTGTTTGGAACTAAGGAAACTCTTTTCTAAATTCACCTTCCAGCCGTGGGATCTTAGGAAGGACAGCACCAAGTCCGTGTGGGATCTTGCTAGCTGAAAGGATGGCGCTTGAACTAGAATGTCGTCCAGATAAGGCGACACTGCAATGCCTTTTGATTGAAGAACCACCAACAGAGAGCCCAGAACCTCTGTGAAGATTCTGGGGGCTGTGGCAAGACCGAAAGGAAGAGCCACAAACTGGTAGTGTTTGTTCTGAAAGGCAAACCTTAAGAACTTGTGATGATCCCTGTGAATGGGAACATGTAGATACGGGTCCTTTAAATCCACTGTCGTCATAAATTGACCCTCTTGGATCAATGGAAGAATGGAACGAATAGTTTCCATCTTGAAGGACGGTACCCTGAGAAACTTGTTTAGACTCTTGAGGTCTACAATCGGTCTGAAGATTCCCTCTTTTTTGGGAACCACGAATAGATTGGAATAATAACCCCAGTCCCTGTTCCTAAATTGGAACGGGAACAATCACTCCCAGAGCGGAGAGGTCTCCTACACAATGTAAGAACGCCTCTCTCTTTATCTGGTCTGCAGATAATCTTGAAATTAGAAATCTGCTTCTGGGAGGAAAATTCTTGAATTCCAGTTTGTATCCCTGAGACACTATTTCTATTGCCCAGGGATCCTGGACATCCCGAACCCAGGCTTGAACAAAGAAGGAAAGTCTGCCCCCTACCAGATCCGGTCCAGGATCGGGGGCATGCCCTTCATGCTGTCTTGGAATCACTAACCGGCTTATTGGACTGCTTTCCTTTGTTCCAAGACTGGCTGGATCTCCATGTAGGTTTGGACTGTTCCTGTTTGGAAGAGGAAGAGTTTCCCTTGAAAATTCAAAAGGAACGAAAATTGCTTTGTCATCTTTTTTGTTTATTTCTCTTGTCTTGAGGGAGAAGATGACCCTTACCTCCTGTGATATCAGAAATAATCTCCTTCAGATCGGGTCCGAACAAAACCTTCCCCTTGTAAGGAATGGCTAGAAGTTCCGCAGACATCCGCAGACCAAGGTTTTAACCATAAGGGTCTGCGGGCCAAGATAGAGAAACTCGGGCCTCAGACAGTGCATCAAACCAATATGCCGCCGCACTAGTAACGGTGGCAATGCACACAGCTGGTTGCCACTGCAGACCCTGGTGTACATAAATCTTCTTGAGTAACCCCTCTAACTTCTTGTCCATTGGGTCCTTGAAAGCACAACTATCCTCTATGGGAATAGTAGCTCTTTTAGCAAGGGTAGAAACAGCTCCTTCTACCTTAGGAAGAATTTGCCAAGCCTCCTTAACAGAGTCGGCTATTGGAAACATTTTCTTAAAAATAGAAGAGGGAGAAAAAGGGATGCCCGGTCTTTCCCACTCCTTTGCAATAATCTCAGTAGCTCTCTTAGGGACTGGAAATACATCTGTATAGGAAGGAACCTCAAAATATCTGTCCAGTTTACTAGACTTCTGAGGGACAACCACCACTGTGGAGTCACTATCATCCAAGGTAATCAAAACCTCCCTGAGTAACAGACGAAGGTGATCAAGCATAAATCTGAAAGATACCACCTCCGAATCTGTCAGGGGTACTAAACCCTATGAATCTGAAATTTCTCCTTCAGAAGCTACTGCAGTACCCTCCTCTTCAGGCTGTTGGGAGGATGCATCTGAAATTGCGACAATGGCGCCCGATGCCTCGCTTACTGAATGTCTGGCTTTTCTCTTACATTTGCTCTATAACATTGGAAAGGCAGACAAGACATCAGAAATAGTTGAAGACATAAGAGAATCTATGTCTTGTAACCAAATCCCCGCAGGGACTATAGCGGAAGCGCAGGGCACTGCTTGTGGGGGCGGTAAAATTTGGGACGTTTGGGGATAAAGCTGCGGCATAAATTGACCTTCAACATTAGACTCTTGGACAACATCTGCCTTAGAAGAGAATGGCTCTGAAAAAATCGTATCCCTATAACTTAAAGTCCTTTGAATACATGAAGGACAGAAAGGGATTGGTGGTTCCACATTAGCGTCAAAACATAAGGCACAGGTGACATCTTGCAAGTCTCCTTGGTCCATGTTTATAAACAATTTACTAAATAACAAATAAAAAATATCAAATGTATTTGTGCAAAAAAGATATAAAAATCGTTACTGTCTCTTTACTGTTATTTTATTTTTTGTTGAAATTGACAATTTTGTTAACTATTTCTCTTTAACAGATAAATAATAAATCAAATAACTAAATATCCTCTGCACCTCAGCACTGCTGAAGTGCTCCTACCTGACCAAAAATCGTCAATGTCCAAAACGGTAGCACTTACTTTGACTTCTGCCTGGCAGTAAGGCAGCTCTCAGGCTTGAGAGGTCCTATCCCTCACATCGACCTGAGGAAATCAAAAATGCTGAGTCAATGCATATCTCAGACTGAAGGATAAGGGCAGCAAGTAAATCATGGGAGGCGCAGTGAGAATTATGTCCCACAAGTTCCCATTGCTCTAAAATCACCAAAGCTCTCCTGTAGAGACTGATATGGACTACGGCTACACCCTAGGACAAAGCAGCACTCTCTGGCACTACTTTTAAAATAATAAACTCTTGATAAAAGAATGCAATCTAACACCTCACTTTACCTCTTCCTATCACTAACGTAGGCAAAGAGAATGACTGTAATGGGAGGGAAGGGAGGAGCTATTTAACAGCTCTGCTGTGGTGCTCTTTGCCTCCTCCTGCTGATCAGGAGGTGAATATCCCAGTAGTAATTAAGATGATCCGTGGACTCATTGTGTCTTTAAAAAGAAATAGATTTCCCGCGAGGAAAAACATTGCATCCATCTGACATTCACTGTACTCAGAGGAATCAGGCTTCAAAATGCTGAGAAGTGCATAACGTAGACGTTTTAGCACAAACTTCACCACCTCCATAGGAGGCAAAGTTTGAAAACTGAATTGTGGGTGTGGTGAGGGGTGTATTTATAGGCATTTTGAGGTTTAAGAAACTTTGCCCCTCTTGGTAGGATTGTATATCCCATACGTCACTAGCTCATGGACTCTTGCCAATTACATGAAAGAAATCTAGGCTGATGTGGGGACATAATGCTCTGAGTCCCAGACGAACTAAAACGCCATTCAAGCTGGATCCAGAGCGCATTTCTGGGAGCTGAGCACTCTTGGTGCAGAACAGTGCTGGCAGCGCAGCCGCCATCGTTAGGAGCCATGTGGTCGACCTGGTAGTGAGGGTGGAAAGCCTTACAATGCAGACACTTGCATGAGCCACCGGACACGGAGGGATACTACCCTATGAACTTGTGAGTACCTCATGAGGCGTACCCTGACATCTGCAAGCACCTGGGCCTAGAAGCTCCCCAGCTTCCTTCTAATGGCTCTGAGAAAGGGGATGTGGATGCCAATAAACCACGCTCCCTACCAAGATGACAACACTGGACACAGGTTGCCAGAAAGAAGCAGAAGACCTGAAACTCTGCCTGGTATCTAACGCAGACAAGAAGCCTGGGTCTACTATATTCCCTGGGATGTCAAGTTTCAGATGAGTATGAAAATACATTTTTTTATTTTTTTTTTGACTTGACACTGAAGGCCATTAGAGGGGATGGGGGCTGATTGGAGAATATTTTATATAGTGGCTCCATGGAAGACTGAGCTATAATGGCCAAAAGCTGAGGACATGCTGTGACTTTGGGACTACAAGGGAAGAAGGAACTCCTAATTCACAATGCTCATGGCAATGAAGATTTGCTAACTGTCATCAGGGGGATGGGAGTATAAAAATCCCAAACTCCACATGGCTCCTTTACGCATACAGTTCAATTGTATTTCTAAGATTTTTTATTGCCTTTGAAAAATGCACACCGTGAGTATGGGCAATAGGCTCATACTAAATTTTTTTGTATTTTTAAAAATTTCAATTGTTTTGTTTTTCTCTCTGTTTATACAGGTTATGTTACTGTGGTACAGATGCTACTTGTTGGGAGTGGGGGGGTTCAATAGAGAGAGATGGATAGGAAGGATCTGACTGATGGCCGGAACATTAGAATTATCTCACATAATGTGAGAGGCCTTAACACAGATGTTAAGCGTAAAACTGTCCTCACCCAATACTCTAGAGCAAGAGCTGATCTCATAATGCTACAGGAAACACACTTTACCAAAACAGTGATTTTATTATTATCGGTTATTTTTAGAGCGCTAACAGATTCCGCATTGCTATAAAAAACAAAATTTATGCTTACCTGATAAATTTATTTCTCTTGTGGTGTATCCAGTCCACGGATTCATCCATTACTTGTGGGATATTCTCCTTCCCAACAGGAAGCTGCAAGAGGATCACCCAAAGCAGAGCTGTCTATATAGCTCCTCCCCTAACTGCCACCTCCCAGTCATTCGACTGAAGACAAGCAAGAGAAAGGAGAAACTATAGGGTGCAGTGGTGACTGTAGTTTAAAAATTAAAAAACACCTGCCTTAAAATGACAGGGCGGGCCGTGGATTGGATACACCACAAGAGAAATACATTTATCAGGTAAGCATAAATTTTGTTTTCTCTTGTAAGGTGTATCCAGTCCACGGATTCATCCATTACTTGTGGGATACCAATACCAAAGCTATAGGACACGGATGAAGGGAGGGACAAGGTAGGTGCTTAAACGGAAGGCACCACTGCCTGTAAGACCTTTCTCCCAAAAATAGCCTCTGAAGAAGCAAAAGTATCAAATTTGTAGAATTTAGAAAAAGTATGAAGCGAAGACCAAGTCGCCGCCTTACAAATCTGTTCAACAGAAGCCTCATTTTTAAAGGCCCATGTGGAAGCCACCGCTCTAGTGGAATGAGCTGTAATTCTTACAGGAGGCTGCTGGCCAGCAGTCTCATAAGCTAAGCGGATAATACTTCTTAACCAAAAAGAAAGAAGTTGCTGAAGCCTTTTGGCCTTTCCTCTGTCCAGAGTAGACAACAAACAATGCAGATGTTTGACGAAAATCTTTAGTAGCTTGTAAATAAAACTTTAAAGCACGAACCACGTCAAGATTGTGTAATAGACGTTCCTTCTTTTAAGAAGGATTAGGACACAGTGACGGAACAACAATCTCTTGATTGATATTCTTATTGGATACAACCTTAGGAAGAAACCCAGGTTTGGTACGCAAAACTACCTTATCTGCATGGAAGATCAGATAAGGGGAATCACACTGCAAGGCAGATAACTCTGAAACTCTTCGAGCTGAAGAGATAGCTACCAAGAACAGAACTTTCCAAGATAAAAGCTTGATATCTATGGAATGCAGAGGTTCAAACGGAACCCCTTGAAGAACTTTAAGAACTAAATTTAAACTCCATGGCGGAGCAACAGGTTTAAACACAGGCTTGATTCTAACTAAAGCCTGACAAAACGCCTGAACGTCTGGAACATCCGCCAGACGCTTGTGCAAAAGAATAGACAGAGCAGAAATCTGTCCCTTTAAGGAACTAGCTGACAATCCCTTCTCCAATCCTTCTTGGAGAAAAGACAATATCCTGGGAATCCTGACTTTACTCCATGAGTAACCCTTGGATTCACACCAATGAAGATATTTACACCATATCTTATGATAGATTTTCCTGGTGACAGGCTTTCGAGCCTGAATTAAGGTATCAATCACCAACTCGGAAAAACCACGTTTTGACAAAATCAAGCGTTCAATCTCCATGCAGTCAGCCTCAGAGAAATTAGATTTGGATGTTTGAAAGGACCTTGAAGTAGAAGGTCCTGCCTCAGCGGCAGAGTCCAAGGTGGAAATGATGACATGTCCACCAGATCTGCGTACCAAGTCCTGCGTGGCCACGCAGGAGCTATCAAAATCACCGAAGCTCTCTCCTGCTTGATCTTGGCAATCAGACGAGGGAGCAGAGGAAACGGTGGAAACACATAAGCCAGGTTGAAAGACCAAGGCGCTGCTAGAGCATCTATCAGCGCTGCCTTGGGATCCCTGGACCTGAACCCGTAACAAGGAAGCTTGGCGTTCTGACGAGACGCCATGAGATCCAGTTCTGGTTTGCCCCAAAGTTGAATCAACTGTGCAAAAACCTCCGGATGGAGTTCCCACTCCCCCGGATGAAAAGTCTGTCGACTTAGAAAATCCGCCTCCCAGTTCTCTACTCCTGGGATATGGATAGCTGATAGATGGCAAGAGTGAACCTCTGCCCATAGAATTATTTTTGAAACCTCCAACATTGCTAGGGAACTCCTTGTTCCCCCTTGATGGTTGATGTAAGCTACAGTCGTGATGTTGTCCGACTGAAATCTGATGAACCTGACCGCAGCTAGCTGAGGCCAAGCCTGAAGAGCATTGAATATCGCTCTTAGTTCCAGAATGTTTATCGGAAGGAGTGTCTCCTCCTGAGTCCACAAGCCCTGAGCCTTCAGGGAGTTCCAGACTGCACCCCAGCCCAGAAGGCTGGCATCTGTCGTTACTATTGTCCAATCTGGCCTGCGGAAGGTCATACCCTTGGACAGATGGAACCGAGATAACCACCAGAGAAGAGAATCCCTGGTCTCTTGATCCAGATTTAGTAGAGGGGACAAATCTGTGTAATCCCCATTCCACTGACTGAGCATGCAGAGTTGCAGCGGTCTGAGATGTAGGCGGGCAAACGGCACTATGTCCATTGCCGCTACCATTAAGCTGATTACTTCCATACACTGAGCCACTGAAGGGCGAGAAGTAGAATAAAGAACACGGCAGGAATTTAGAAGTTTTGACAACCTGGCCTCTGTCAGGTAAATCTTAATTTCTACAGAATCTATCAGAGTTCCTAGGAAGGAAACTCTTGTGAGAGGGGATAGAGAACTTTTTTCTTCGTTCACTTTCCACCCATGCGACCTCAGAAATGCCAGAACAATGTCCGTGTGAGACCTGGCAACTTGAAAAGTCAACGCCTGTATCAGAATGTTGTCTGAGTAAGGGGCTACTGCTACAGCCCGCGGCCTTAGGACCACTAGAAGGGACCCTAGAACCTTTGTAAAGATTCTTGGTGCCGTGGCCAACCCGAAGGGAAGAGCCACAAACTGGTAGTGCCTGTATTGACCCTCCTGGATCATAGGAAAAATGGTTTGAATAGTCTCCATCTTGAAGGATGGGACTCTGAGAAATTTGTTTAAGATCTTGAGATCTAAGATTGGTCTGAATGTTCCCTCTTTCTTGGGAACAACAAACAGATTTGAATAAAAGCCCTGTCCCTGTTCCTCCTGCGGAACTGGGTGGATCACTCCCATAACTAGGAGGTCTTGAACACAATGTAAGAATGCTTCTCTCTTTATCTGGTTTGCAGATAAAAGTGAGAGATGAAATCTCCCTTTTGGGGGAGAGGTTTTGAATTCCAGAAGATAACCCTTGGACACAATTTCCAATGCCCAGGGATCCTGGACATCTCTTGCCCAAGCCTGGGCGAAGAGAGAGAGTCTGCCCCCTACTAGATCCGTTTCCGGATCGGGGGCTGCTCCTTCATGCTGTCTTAGAGGCAGCAGCATGCTTCTTGGCCTGTTTCCCCTTGTTCCAAGCCTGGTTAGGTCTCCAGACTGGCTTAGACTGGGCAAAAGTTCCCTCTTGTTTTGTGTTAGAGGAAGTTGAAGCTGCGCCACTCGAAGTTTCGAAAGGGCCGAAAACTAGACTGTTTGGTCCTTAATTTGTTGGACCTGTCCTGAGGAAGGGCGTGACCTTTTCCTCCAGTGATGTCAGAAATGATCTCCTTCAGTCCAGACCCGAATAGGATCTGTCCTTTGAAGGGAATGTTGAGAAGTTTAGACTTTGAAGTCACGTCAGCTGACCAGGATTTAAGCCATAGCACCCTACACGCCTGAATAGCAAAACCTGAATTTTTAGCCGTTAGCTTGGTTAAATGAACAACGGCGTCAGAAACAAATGAATTGGCTAGCTTAAGGGCCGTAAGCTTGTCAATAATAACTTCCAACGGGGTTTCAACCTGTAGAGCCTCCTCTAGGGACTCAAACCAGAAAGCCGCGGCAGCAGTGACTTGGGCAATGCATGCAAGAGGCTGGAGAATAAAACCTAGTTGAATAAAAATTTTCTTTAGGTAACCCTCTAATTTTTTATCCATTGGATCTAGAAAAGCACAACTGTCCTCGACAGGGATAGTGGTACGCTTAGCTAGAGTAGAAACGGCTCCCTCCACCTTAGGGACCGTCTGCCATAAGTCCGTGTAGCAGCGTCTATAGGAAACATCTTTTTAAAAACAGGGAGGGGGAGAGAATGGTACACCTGGTCTATCCCATTCCTTAGTAATAATTTCAGAAAACCTTTTAGGGATTGGAAAAACAGAGTAAGTAGGTACTGCATAGTATTTATCCAATCTACATAATTTCTCTGGGACTACAATAGTGTCACAGTCGTCCAGAGTTGCTAAAACCTCCCTGAGCAATACGCGGAGGTGTTCAAGCTTAAATTTAAATGTAGACATATCAGAATCAGATTGAAGTATCTTCCCTGAATCAGAAAAATCACCCACAGATTGAAGCTCCCCTGCTTCAGTATAATGTGAGGGTGTATCAGACATAGCCACTAAAGCGTCAGAGAGCTCTGTGTTTATTCTAGTCCCAGAGCTGTCTTGCTTTCCTTGCAATCCTGGCAGTTTAGATAATACCTCTGTAAGGGTATGATTCATAACTGCCGCCATGTCTTGCAAGGTATACGCAATGGGCGCGCTAGATGTACTTGGCGCCCCTGAGCGGGATTTATAGGATCTGACACGTGGGGAGAGTTAGACGGCATAACTTCCTCCTTGTCAATTTCTTCTGGTGATAACTTTTTTAAAGCCAGAATATGGTCTTTGTAATCTATAGTAAAATCAGTGCATTTGGTACACAAGAGGGGGTTCCACAATGGCTTCTAAACATAATGAACAATGAGTTTCCTCTATGTCAGACATGTTTAAACAGACTAGTAATGAGACCAGCAAGCTTGGAAAACACTTTAATAACTGTGAACAAGCAAAAAATAAAAACGGTACTGTGCCTTTAAGAGAAACAAACAATCACAGAAACTGCTAAAACAGTGAAAAAGGCAGTAAATCTTACGAAATTTTTACAGTGTGAAAAATAGGCTGAAAGAGCATTGCACCCACTTGCAAATGGATGATTAACCCCTTAGTTTCAAAACGGGATAAAAAAAAAAAACGATATAAACGTTTTTAAACAGTCACAACAAACTGCCACTGCTCTACTGTGGCCCTACCTGCCCATACAACGACTTTGGAAGGCACAAAAACCCTTTAGAGAGGTCCTAAATGTTCAGGGGACTCCTTCAGGGAAGCTGGATGTCTCAAGCTGCAAAAACTAATGGAAAATAGGCCCCTCCCAACCTGTACTCACAGTGAGAGGGCCTTAAAAAACTATCCCTAGGCAAAATCTAGTCAGCCATGTGGAAAAACTGGGCCCCAGAATAAAGTTTTATCACCAATATGAAATAAACGTTTATACACCTCAAGCAAACGTTATATCTATTCAGTAATGTGAGTAAATAATAAAAATATTACCCTTTATAGCAAGCATGATACCAGTCGTTATTAAATCACTGTAATCAGGCTTACCGTAAATAAATCCGGTATTGTCAGCATTTTCTAGCTTATTTCTCTAGAAAATTTTAAAACTGCATATACCTCAGAGCAGGAGACCCTGCACGCTATTCCCCCAGCTGAAGTTACCCATCTCTTCAGTAATGTGTGAGAACAGCAATGGATCTTAGTTACAACCTGCTAAGATCATCAAAGACCACAGGCAGACTCTTCTTCAACTTTCTGCCTGAGGCTAAAATAGTACAACTCCGGTACCATTTGAAAATAACAAACTTTTGATTGAAGATAAACTACATTAATGCACCACATCTTTCTAGCTGCTTCCCTTGTTGAGAGCTGCAAGAGAATGACTGGGAGGTGGCAGTTAGGCGAGGAGCTATATAGACAGCTCTGCTGTGGGTGATCCTCTTGCAGCTTCCTGTTGGGGAGGAGAATATCCCACAAGTAATGGATGAATCCGTGGACTGGATACACCTTACAAGAGAAAAAGGCAGAGTACAACAAAACAATTATAGGGATCAAATGGGTAGAGAGCCCTGCCAAGAGTTGCACTGTTGTAGTCAGCTCTTAAAAAGGTGATCTACAAACAGCTGGACTCTTAGGCTTATATGCTAAGGGGGTTCAGGGGATTGCAGTGGAGGAGAGGAACTGGTATAAAGAAAGGTTAGCGTAGGTTGTATGCATCCCTGAACAGTAGAGTCTTTAGGGAGCACTTGAAGCTTTCAAAACTAGGGGAGAGTCTTGTGGAGTGAGGTAGCGAGTTCCACAAGATGGGAGCCAGTCTGGAGAAGTCCTGTAAACGGGAGTGTGATAAAGTAACAAAAGGAGGAAAGTAGGAGGTCATGAGCAGAGCGAAGGGGATGGGAGGGAGAGTATCTGGAGACAAGGTCTGAGATATAGGGGGGAGCAGTGCAGTTGAGGGCTTTATATGTCAGAATGAGAATTTTGTGTTTGATCCTAGAGGAAGCCAGTGAAGGGATTGGCAGAGAGGTGCAGCAGATGAAGAGCGACGTGTAAGGAAGGGGAGTCTGGCAGATCCCTAAATACTGGTAAAAACAGTTTCTCATACACTACCACTTGACTACTGACCCTTGAGGCAGAACTTTCTGCAATGAGAATTTTTTTAGTGTAACTTTTTCTGTAGGTCATTTTCAAATAAAATAAAATTGTAAATTTGTCATTCACAATAAATCACCAGATCAATTGTAATGTGTTGGTTAACTGGAGAATGAAGCAATATTTAAAGTTTCATAATATAGTGTAGTAGTTGAAAATTGCATTGCAAATTAGCTACAGACAAAAAAGTAATCGTAAAATGTCGCTTGAATTAATTTGTTTCCTTTTTTCTTAGTCTAACATAGAAATGTAGTAATAAAAAACAGCTTTGCAGACTGTGAAAGGCTAGGGAACAAGTTTGAAAAAATCTCTGAGAGCCAGGCAACAATCAATGCACTGCTGCTTTGCAGCACTACTGCATATTTGACTGTTCTCTTCAAACAGCACTTTGCTCTGGATGCACTGTGTTAAGGAAAACTTATACAATGCAGCCAGAGAACAGCTCTGTTTAAAGAGAACAGCCTAATGTGGAGCAGCGCTGAAAAGTTAAAGTACTAACAGTTCCTGTTCTTTCTGCAGACATGCTGCATTTTCTGCGATGACATCTCAGATCACTGTATGTTCTGCCTTGGGGCTACTGACAATCGCTTCAGTTTAGCACTGAGGAAGTAATCACAGACCCTACAGGCAGGTATCTCATTGTCAGAGGACGTATTCAAAATGTCCCGGTTACCATCTATAATGTGTATGCCCCTAATGAGAAGAAAGACTAGTTTTTTAGGCAAATTTCACAGCTTTTGACGCAATGGTCCCAGTCCTGTATCATATTAGCAGGGGATTTTAATGTCTCTCTGTCTCCCTACAAAAACACAACAGCAGCAAAACGGACTAGAAAGCAGCAAAGACATAATAATATTGCGAAAGCTATCAGGGACTCCCTGGCTATGCATAACATTTTGGACTCCTGGGAGGCTAAATATGGACCAACACTAGACTATACTTACTACTCATATGCACACAGATCCTACTCTAGGTTGGACTATATCTTTGTCAGTCAGACGCTGTTACCGAATGTGATTTCATCGTCTACTAGTGACTACATTAATAGCCAGTTCCCAGTTGACTAGTGACTACATTAATAGCCAGTTCCCAGTTGACTAGTGACTAGATTAATAGCCAGTTCCCAGTTGACTACATTAACAGCCAGTTGATTAGTGACTACATGAATAGCCAGTTCCCAGTTGACTAGTGACTACATTAATAGCCAGTTCCCAGTTGACTAGTGACTACATTAATAGCCAGTTCCCAGTTGACTAGTGACTACATTAATAGCCAGTTCCCAGTTGACTAGTGACTACATTAATAGCCAGTTCCCAGTTGACTAGTGACTACATTAATAGCCAGTTCCCAGATGACTAGTGACTACATTAATAGCCAGTTCCCAGTTGACTAGTGACTACATTAATAGCCAGTTCCCAGTTGACTAGTGACTAGATTAATAGCCAGTTCCCAGATGACTAGTGACTAGATTAATAGCCAGTTCCCAGTTGACTACATTAACAGCCAGTTGATTAGTGACTACATTAACAGCCAGTTGATTAGTGACTACATTAATAGCCAGTTCCCAGTTGACTAGTGACTACATTAATAGCCAGTTCCCAGTTGACTAGTGACTACATTAATAGCCAGTTCCCAGTTGACTAGTGACTACATTAATAGCCAGTTCCCAGTTGACTAGTGACTACATTAATAGCCAGTTCCCAGTTGACTAGTGACTACATTAATAGCCAGTTCCCAGTTGACTAGTGACTACATTAATAGCCAGTTCCCAGTTGACTAGTGACTACATTAATAGCCAATTGACTAGTGACTACATTAATAGCCAGTTCCCAGCTGACTAGTGACTATATTAATAGCCAGTTCCCAGTTGACTAGTGACTACATTAATAGCCAGTTCCCAGTTGACTAGTGACTAGATTAATAGCCAGTTCCCAGATGACTAGTGACTACATTAATAGCCAGTTCCCAGATGACTAGTGACTACATTAATAGCCAGTTCCCAGTTGACTAGTGACTACATTAATAGCCAGTTCCCAGTTGACTAGTGACTAGATTAATAGCCAGTTCCCAGATGACTAGTGACTACATTAATAGCCAGTTCCCAGTTGACTAGTGACTAGATTAATAGCCAGTTCCCAGATGACTAGTGACTAGATTAATAGCCAGTTCCCAGTTGACTACATTAACAGCCAGTTGATTAGTGACTACATTAATAGCCAGTTCCCAGTTGACTATTGACTACATTAACAGCCAGTTGACTAGTGACTACATTAATAGCCAGTTCCCAGTTGACTATTGACTACATTAACAGCCAGTTGACTAGTGACTACATTAATAGCCAGTTCCCAGTTGACTACATTAACAGCCAGTTGATTAGTGACTACATTAATAGCCAGTTCCCAGTTGACTATTGACTACATTAACAGCCAGTTGACTAGTGACTACATTAATAACCAGTTCCCAGTTGACTAGTAAATACATGAATATTCAGTTCTCAGTTGACTAGTGATTACATGAATAGCCAGTTGACAATGAGTACATGAATATTCAGTTCTCAGTTGACTAGTGATTACATGAATAGCCAGTTGACTAGTGATTACATGAATAGCCAGTTGACTAGTAAATACATGAATATTCAGTTCTCAGTTGACTAGTGATTACATGAATAGCCAGTTGACTAGTGATTACATGAATAGCCAGTTGACTAGTGAGTACATGAATATTCAGTTCCCAGTTGACTAGTGAGTACATTAATAACCAGTTCCCAGTTGACTAGTGACTACATTAATAGCCAATTGACTAGTGACTACATTAATAGCCAGTTCCCAGTTGACTAGTGACTACATGAATAGCCAGTTGACTAGTGACTACATTAATAGCCAGTTGACTAGTGACTACATTAATAGCCAGTTGACTAGTGACTACATTAATAGCCAGTTGACTAGTGACCACATTAATAGCCAATTGACTAGTGACTACATTAATAGCCAGTCACTTTATTAATAGCTAGGTGGCCATAAGTGACATTATGAGATGCTACTTAGCTAGTTATACCACAGAAATTGCAATGCTAAACTTATGTAGGCCGGACACTGATCATCATACAGGACATTCTCACCTTAATATTTCTTCCTCCCAACATAACAGAGTTCATCTGCTCCAGGGCTAGCTGCGCTGCTTCCGGCACCTCATATTCAACAAAGGCAAATCCCTAAAAGACAGGGATCATTTCTGGTTATTGTGCACACTGCTGTATAATATACAGGTCACAGGCGGTACAATAGGAAAAGAAGGTAGGACAAAGAGTTAGCAGTGGAAGATACAGGGTAAGAAATATAAAAGGAGGGGTTGGGAAAATATTAAAACATTTTGTCAATAAAGAGCAAAAACAGAGGTCAGAAATAAATCTCCTTTAAAAAGGAGAGGTGGCCGATAAAAACTGCTGTAAAAGCCCTAAAAGATCAGACCTGTGATCTCCTGATCTAGCTAATTTAGCGCAGGTGTTTATAATTTATAGGAGCAGATAAACGTGTATATATACAAAGCAATAAAAAAGTTACAGAAAAAGTTCCTAAAAAACAAAATTTATGCTTACTTGATAAATTATTTTCTTTTCTGGCAGGGAGAGTCCACAAATTCATTCATTACAGTTGGGAATTCAACACCTGGCCACCAGGAGGAGGCAAAGACATCCCAGCAAACACGCTTCAGGTATCCCTCCCAATTCCCCTACTTCCTCAGTAATTCAGCCGAGGAAAATAAGGAAAGTAGAAGAAACACTAAGGCAGGGCTCGACAAACCAAGGAGCCTGGTAGCCACTGGCTCCTAGAATTTTACCCCTGGCTCCTAACTTTTTGGGTTATTCTCCATATATCTATATACAAATCCAATGGTCTGGCTCCTAAATATTCTTACTGGATCCTAAATTTTAAATACATTTGTCAAGCACTGCACTAAGGGATAGAGGTGCCAGAAGATTAGGAAAAATGCCGCCTTAAAATCACAGGGCGGTGTTTGTGGACTCTCCATGCCAGGAAAGAAAATTTATCAGGTAAGCATAAATGTTGTTATCTTTCCAATGGCAGGGGGAGTCCACAAATTAATTCATTACTGTTGGGAATCCAATACTGAAGCTAGAGAGGACACAGAATGAACAGGGAGGGAAAAAAGGCACCACCACTTGAAGCACTTTTCTCCCATAAGAAGCCTCAGCTGAGGAAAAAACATCAAACTTGTAACATTTAGAAAAAGTATGCAAAGAGGACCAGGTAGCCGCCTTACAGATTTGTTCTATAGAAGCTTTGCTCTTAGAAGCCCAAGAAGAGGACACAGCACTGGTAGAGTGAGCCGTAATCCTCTCAGGAGGCTGCTGACCAGCTTCCTCATAAGCCAAACAAATGACACTCCTCAGCCAAAATGAAAGTGTAGTCGCAGTAGCTTTTTGACCCTTGCGCTTACCGGCGTACACAACAAACAAGGAAGTAGATTGCTTAAAATCCTTAGTAGCATGGAGATAGAATTTCAAAGCACACACCACATACTTTCTCTTCCTCTTACCCTAAACAGGTAAAGCACTCGGTGCTCTGACAAAATGCTGACAGCATTCTGTCCGACGACATTTGGCAGACGGACAGAATGCCGAAGCATGTTCTGAGTTCGGCCGAGAGCAGATACCCTCCGGAGTGCTCCGTTCTAATCAGAGCCTCGGGCGCCGCAACCGCCTCTGGGAACCTAACCATGGGTCCCAGCCCACACGTCTTGTAATTCCCTGTCTGTGAAATTATCTATCAAATGTATCTATTTATATATCTATATACTGAATCTATCAAATGTATCTATCTATGGAATCTATCTATCTAGTGGCCAGAATGTTATCTGACAGCCACTTGTGTGTCGGACTATTAGTCCGGCCACAAAAGCACTCAGTGCAGCAGAAACAGCTGATTGAAGCTGTGCTGCAAAGTCTCCTGGTAAAAAAAATCCCCCAGAAAGAGACTGAGCGGAGCCGCAGGGAACTGCCGGTGCAACTGCTTGGGACGGAGGGGAAAGTTGAGGCATGTCAAGGGCAACAGAGTCCTGAGAGGTAGAGGGCTCTGAGGGGTTAAACTTCTTAAAAACAGCAGATAAAGGTTTAGATTTTTTTGGTTTTTGACTGCAACATAGAAGCTAAACATAACTGTGCAGGGGGAATAACATGGGCCTCTTCACAGTACAAACATTTGTCAGCCAAAGTGAGAGAGAATCATTACCAAAATCCATTCTATCCTCAATACTACGGATCCCCACAGAAACAAAGTCACGCTCAAACACAGGAGAGAGAGCAACTAAACAAAAATGACAGAATTTATTTCCAAACGATATGAGATATCACAAATAAATATCCTCCAAGCGGCACCTCTATAAGCCCCAGCAGTGACTGGGGAACTTACCAACCTCCCGCTGCAGTGCCAACTACCGCGCTGAACGCTACCTAAGTAGTTGTGAGAAAAGATGGAAGAACAGCGATGTGCACGGTAGATCATGTGGCGACACATTAGGGGAGGTCCATTGCACAGAGGAGAAGTGCGTTGAACCACTAAATGTCAATCATGTAAAACACTAGGGGAAAAGTCCCCGCCAGTACAGGCTTCACCTTCACTAACAGAAGTAAAAACACTACCTCTATAGTTTGTGCACACAAAACACCCCTCTCAAAAAGTCAGAAAAATAAAAAAGCCCAGAAAGCCTCAGTCCCATTTGCTGATACGATCCTACACATAAACGGTTAGCGCAGTGCCCTGCAATAAACTCCCCAATATATATAATCCCACTAGAATGAGTAATATACATGTCCCCAGGCAAGTAACTAGGAGACACCTCATAGTGCCTTTATGCCATACATCCCTTTAAAGGAAGAGACACTTACCTTTGGAGCCTATGCAATGGGGCAGACACAGCACTTACAGGTCTGACAGCTTCATCCAGACAGAGACCTGAAGTAGATGGGAAAGCAGAGAAAACGTAACACTGTTGCCAGGTGGGGGTGTTAGCACAGATTGCTGGAAGGAGAAGTTCCCTGCGACATCCAGCAGCTAACAATACTCTTACTAAGAGGTTTCATGGACACAGCATTAGGGAAACTACCCATTAAAGGACTTCAGAGCACCAACTTCACCTTCCTCCAAGTTACAGAGGCAAAGAATAACAGGGGGAGTATGGCAAGTGAGGGGGACACTTGAGCTTTGGCTGGGGTGTATTTGCCTCTTCCAGGTGGCCAGGTGTTGAATTCCCTACAGTAATGAATGAATTTGTGGACTCTCCATGCCATTGTAAAGAAACAGTATTACCTTCTCCTCTGACACATCACGTCACCCACCATGGATAAAAGCTAACCTTGTGCTTCATTGTGACCGAGTCCCACGACATGTCTATGCTTTTTATGGGTCCGAAAGGAGCAAAGGCTTGGCGTATTGTGTCCTCTCCTAGTTCGTAATAAATGGAGCCCACGTACACTCGGCACATGATGGCAAGAGCACGCTGCCTCTGAGCTGCCATCTGCAACAGAAAGAGTAATGGTTAGGAGTGTGTGATGCTCACTTATGCACACAACATTAACATTTCACCTGCCTCGCACCCCCCACCTCCCTTTTCTACAGCACACTGGACCCATTTATTCTCACCACCTCACAACGTCAAGAGCTGCCACCTTTAGGCAGTGACTGGACCAAGCTGTGCCATTCAGACCTGCAGGAGGAGGAAGCAGTTATGGACACTGTAGGGTGTTGTAAACCCTTGTTTTCTGTACAGCAATTTATAAATCTGAGATGTACCACAAACTGAATAAAGTACAAAGAAACACACAGACTCCAGGATGATGTATGTACATTATGGTCAAAATCCAAGCAACATTTCCACAATGACAAATTACCGATATCTTAAGGAACTAAACACAAAAGGCTAACACCAAACAAATGGTTTGGTTTATGTGTTTAATAAAATAAAAAAAAAGAAGATCAACTAAAACTAAAAATGCGTTTTTTTTAAGCTATGGAAAAGCAGCTTTATGAAAAAGTGTGATTCCTAAAACAAATTAGTTTACATAAGTTTTAGTGACTTTCTTTGCTAATTTGAAAGAGCTGCTTCCAGACAAATACAGCAGAATAGAACAACTTACAAATACAATACATAAATGTCTTACTGCTATAGTCAGCATTGTAAGCTCTGACACAAGCTCAGTGTGCCAGGAATACATACGGTTTCTCTGCATATTACACAATTGTGTTGCAGTGTCAGGGTGCTAATACAATGTACGTCTGCTGCATGTTGGAACGAGAATTATGACCATAATGTAAGCACATTACCACTAATACATTATATTTAATTATATTTCTCTAATTCTCATTAATATTATACTATATTTCTGATTCTAGTCGAACTGCCCTTTTTAGCAGCAGCACATATAACATTAATGGGAAAATGTCTAAAGATTACAGGAGAACATGTCAAGTAGAGAGCCTGTTCTACTGCAATTGTGAAAAAATCAACATTTACACCACTGCTTTCTAGTGTAATCCCTGCTCCTGCGTAAGCAATTGCACGAGGCACGCCAACCTCTGAGATGCCGGAGAGAAGAAGTTTGTCATGAGATCCTGCACTTTAAGACCTCAAAAACCGAGAATGCAGCTTAATAAATGTATCCCTAAGCAGACAATAATTTGCTTCTGCACTGCATGAGCAGCAGAGGATGTTGTTGTGCTAGTATGTAGGTGTAATGTACCATATGTGATTTGCACTGCATGAGCAGCAGAGGATGTTGTTGTGCTAGTATGTAGGTGTGTAATGTACCATATGTGATTTGCACTGCATGAGCAGCAGAGGATGTTGTTGTGCTAGTATGTAGGTGTAATGTACCATATGTGATTTGCACTGCATGAGTAGCAGAGGATGTTGTTGTGCTAGTATGTAGGTGTGTAATGTACCATATGTGATTTGCACTGCATGAGTAGCAGAGGATGTTGTTGTGCTAGTATGTAGGTGTGTAATGTACCATATGTGATTTGCACTGCATGAGCAGCAGAGGATGTTGTTGTGCTAGTATGTAGGTGTAATGTACCATATGTGATTTGCACTGCATGAGCAGCAGAGGATGTTGTTGTGCTAGTATGTAGGTGTGTAATGTACCATATGTGATTTGCACTGCGTGAGCAGCAGAGGATGTTGTTGTGCTAGTATGTAGGTGTGTACCATATGTGATTTGCACTGCATGAGCAGCAGAGGATGTTGTTGTGCTAGTATGTAGGTGTAATGTACCA
Organism: Bombina bombina; assembly: GCF_027579735.1. Lineage (NCBI taxonomy): Eukaryota > Metazoa > Chordata > Amphibia > Anura > Bombinatoridae > Bombina > Bombina bombina. The sequence goes on along the minus strand of NC_069503.1, from coordinate 1,150,973,364 downwards.
TATGTGATTTGCACTGCATGAGCAGCAGAGGATGTTGTTGTGCTAGTATGTAGGTATAATGTACCATATGTGATTTGCACTGCATGAGCAGCAGAGGATGTTGTTGTGCTAGTATGTAGGTGTAATGTACCATATGTGATTTGCACTGCATGAGCAGCAGAGGATGTTGTTGTGCTAGTATGTAGGTGTAATGTACCATATGTGATTTGCACTGCATGAGTAGCAGAGGATGATGTTGTGCTAGTATGTAGGTGTAATGTACCATATGTGATTTGCACTGCATGAGCAGCAGAGGATGTTGTTGTGCTAGTATGTAGGTGTGTAATGTACCATATGTGATTTGCACTGCATGAGTAGCAGAGGATGATGTTGTGCTAGTATGTAGGTGTAATGTACCATATGTGATTTGCACTGCATGAGTAGCAGAGGATGTTGTTGTGCTAGTATGTAGGTGTGTAATGTACCATATGTGATTTGCACTGCATGAGTAGCAGAGGATGTTGTTGTGCTAGTATGTAGGTGTGTAATGTACCATATGTGATTTGCACTGCATGAGCAGCAGAGGATGTTGTTGTGCTAGTATGTAGGTGTAATGTACCATATGTGATTTGCACTGCATGAGTAGCAGAGGATGTTGTTGTGCTAGTATGTAGGTGTAATGTACCATATGTGATTTGCACTGCATGAGTAGCAGAGGATGTTGTTGTGCTAGTATGTAGGTGTAATGTATCATATGTGATTTGCACTGCATGAGCAGCAGAGGATGTTGTTGTGCTAGTATGTAGGTGTAATGTACCATATGTGATTAGCACTGCATGAGCAGCAGAGGATGTTGTTGTGCTAGTATGTAGGTGTGTAATGTACCATATGTGATTAGCACTGCATGAGCAGCAGATGATGTTGTTGTGCTAGTATGTAGGTGTAATGTACCATATGTGATTAGCACTGCATGAGCAGCAGAGGATGTTGTTGTGCTAGTATGTAGGTGTGTACCATATGTGATTTGCACTGCGTGAGCAGAAGAGCATGTTGTTGTGCTAGTATGTAGGTGTGTAATGTACCATATGTGATTTGCACTGCATGAGCAGCAGAGGATGTTGTTGTGCTAGTATGTAGGTGTAATGTACCATATGTGATTAGCACTGCATGAGCAGCAGAGGATGTTGTTGTGCTAGTATGTAGGTGTAATGTACCATATGTGATTTGCACTGCATGAGAAGCAGAGGATGTTGTTGTGCTAGTGTGTAGGTGTGTAATGTACCATATGTGATTTGCACTGCATGAGCAGCAGAGGATGTTGTTGTGCTAGTATGTAGGTGTATAATGTACCATATGTGATTTGCACTGCGTGAGCAGCAGAGGATGTTGTTGTGCTAGTATGTAGGTGTAATGTACCATATGTGATTAGCACTGCATGAGCAGCAGAGGATGTTGTTGTGCTAGTATGTAGGTGTAATGTACCATATGTGATTTGCACTGCATGAGCAGCAGAGGATGTTGTTGTGCTAGTATGTAGGTGTAATGTACCATATGTGATTTGCACTGCATGAGCAGCAGAGGATGTTGTTGTGCTAGTATGTATGTGTATAATGTACCATATGTGATTAGCACTGCATGAGCAGCAGAGGATGTTGTTGTGCTAGTATGTAGGTGTGTAATGTACCATATGTGATTTGCACTGCATGAGCAGCAGAGGATGTTGTTGTGCTAGTATGTAGGTGTGTAATGTACCATATGTGATTTGCACTGCATGAGCAGCAGAGGATGTTGTTGTGCTAGTATGTAGGTGTAATGTACCATATGTGATTTGCACTGCATGAGCAGCAGAGGATGTTGTTGTGCTAGTATGTAGGTGTGTACCATATGTGATTTGCACTGCGTGAGCAGCAGAGGCTGTTGTTGTGCTAGTATGTAGGTGTGTAATGTACCATATGTGATTTGCACTGCATGAGCAGCAGAGGATGTTGTTGTGCTAGTATGTAGGTGTGTAATGTACCATATGTGATTTGCACTGCATGAGCAGCAGAGGATGTTGTTGTGCTAGTATGTAGGTGTATAATGTACCATATGTGATTTGCACTGCATGAGCAGCAGAGGATGTTGTTGTGCTAGTATGTAGGTGTGTAATGTACCATATGTGATTTGCACTGCATGAGCAGCAGAGGATGTTGTTGTGCTAGTATGTAGGTGTAATGTACCATATGTGATTTGCACTGCATGAGCAGCAGAGGATGTTGTTGTGCTAGTATGTAGGTGTAATGTAACATATGTGATTTGCACTGCATGAGCAGCAGAGGATGTTGTTGTGCTAGTATGTAGGTGTGTAATGTACCATAGGTGATTTGCACTGCGTGAGCAGCAGAGGATGTTGTTGTGCTAGTATGTAGGTGTAATGTACCATATGTGATTTGCACTGCATGAGCAGCAGAGGATGTTGTTGTGCTAGTATGTAGGGGGTTTGGTGTAATGTACCATATGTGATTTGCACTGCATGAGCAAGCAGAGGATGTTGTTTGTGCTAGTATGTAGGTGATGTAATGTACCATATGTGATTTGCACTGCATGATAGCAGAGGATGTTGTTGTGCTAGTATGTAGGTGTGAAATTACCATATGTGATTTGCACTGCATGAGGCAGCAGAGGATGTTTGTTGTGCTAGTATGTAGTGTGATGTACCATATGTGATTTGCACTGCATGAGGCAGCAGTAGGATGTTGTTGATGCTAGTTATGTAGGTGTAATGTACCATATGTGATTTGCATCTTGCATGAGCAGCAGAGGATGTTGTTTGTGCTAGTGATGTATGGTGTAGGTAATTTACCATATGTATTTGCACTGCAGATGAGCAGCAGAGGATGTTGTTGTGCTAGTATGTAGGTGTGTAATGTACCATATGTGATTTGCACTGCATGAGCAGCAGAGGATGTTGTTGTGCTAGTATGTAGGTGTGTAATGTACCATATGTGATTTTGCACTGCATGAGCAGCAGAGGATGTTGTTGTGCTAGTATGAAGGTGGTGGTAATGTACCATATGTGATTTGGGCACTGCATGAGGCAGCAGTAGGATGTTGTTGTGCTAGTATGTAGGTGTGTACCATATGTGATTTGCACTGCATATGAAGCAGCACGAGGAGTTGTTGTGCTAGTAATGTACGGAGTGTAAGTGTACCATATGTGATTTGCAATGCATGAGCAGCAGAGGAATGTTGTTGTGCTAGTATGTATGTGTCTAATGTACCATATGTGATTAGCACCTGCGATGCAGCAGCAGAGGATGTATGTTTGTGCTAGTATGTAGGTGTAATGTACCATAGGTGTGATTTGCACTGCAATGAGCAGCAGAGGATGCTTGTTGTCGCTAGTAATGTAGTGCTTATAATCGTACACATTTGTGATCTAGCACTGCAAGAGCAGCAGAGGATGTTGTTTAGTGCTAGTATGTAGTGTGTTAATGTACCATATGGATTTGTCATCTGCTAAACAAGAGCTAGCAGAGGATGTTGTTTGAGCTAGTATTGTAGTGTTGTGTTAACAAATGTACCATTATGAGGATTTTGCACTGTCATGAGCAAGCAGTGGATGTTGTTGTGCTAGTAGTGTAGGTGTGTACATATGTGAGATTTGCATGAGACAGTAGAGCAGCAGAGGATGTTGATTGTCTTGCTAGTATGTAGGTGTATAATGTACCATATGTGATTTGCACTGCATGAGCAGCAGAGGATGTTGTTGTGCTAGTATGTAGGTGTAATGTACCATATGTGATTTGCACTGCATGAGCAGCAGAGGATGTTGTTGTGCTAGTATGTAGGTGTAATGTACCATATGTGATTTTGCACTGCATGAGCTAGGCAGAGGATGTTGTTGTGCTAGTATGTAGGTGTGTAATGTACCATATGTGATTTGCACTGCATGAGCAGCAGAGGATGTTGTTGTGCTAGTATGTAGGTGTAATGTACCATATGTGATTTGCACTGCATGAGCAGCAGAGGATGTTGTTGTGCTAGTATGTAGGTGTAATGTAACATATGTGATTTGCACTGCATGAGCAGCAGAGGATGTTGTTGTGCTAGTATGTAGGTGTGTAATGTACCATATGTGATTTGCACTGCATGAGCAGCAGAGGATGTTGTTGTGCTAGTATGTAGGTGTAATGTACCATATGTGATTTTGCACTGCATGAGTAGCAGAGGATGTTGTTGTGCTAGTATGTAGGTGTGTAATGTACCATATGTGATTTGCACTGCATGAGCAGCAGAGGATGTTGTTGTGCTAGTATGTAGGTGTGTAATGTACCATATGTGATTTGCACTGCATGAGCAGCAGAGGATGTTGTTGTGCTAGTATGTAGGTGTATGTACCATATGTGATTTGCACTGCATGAGCAGCAGAGGATGTTGTTGTGCTAGTATGTAGGTGTGTAATGATAACCATATGTGATTTGCACTGCATGTAGCAGCAGAGGATGTTGTTGTGCTAAGTATGTAGGTGTGTAATGTACCATAAGTGATTTGCACTGCATGAGCAGCAGAGGATGTTGTTGTGCTAGTATGTAGGTGTGTAATGTACCATATGTGATTGCACTGCGTGAGCAGCCAGAGGATGTTGTGTGCTAGTATGTAGGTGTGAATGTACCATATGTGATTTGCACTGCTTGTAGCAGCAGAGGATGTTGTTGTCGTAGTAGGTAGGTGTAATGTACCATATGTGATTTGCACTGCATGAGCAGCAGAGGATGTTGTTGTGCTAAGTATGTAGGTTGTATTGTACCATATGTGATTTGCACTGCATGAGCAGCAGAGGATGTTGTTGTGCTAGTATGTAGGTTGTAATGTACCATATGTGATTTTGCATGCATGAGTAGCAGAGGATGTGTGTTGTGCTAGTATGTAGGTGTGTAATGTACCATATGTGATTTGCACTGCATGAGTAGCAGAGGATGTTGTGTGCTAGTATGTAGGTGTAATGTACCATATGTGATTTGCACTGCATGAGTCAGCAGAGGATGTTGTTGTGCTAGTATGTAGGTGTAATGTACCATATGTGATTTGCACTGCATGAGCAGCAGAGGATGTTGTTGTGCTAGTATGTAGGGTGTAATGTACCATATGTGATTTGCACTGCATGAGCAGCAGAGGATGTTGTTGTGCTAGTATGTAGGTGTAATGTACCATATGTGATTTGCACTGCATGAGCAGCAGAGGATGTTGTTGTGCTAGTATGTAGGTGTGTAATGTACCATATGTGATTTGCACTGCATGAGCAGCAGAGGATGTTGTTGTGCTAGTATGTAGGTGTGTAATGTACCATATGTGATTTGCACTGCATGAGCAGCAGAGGATGTTGTTGTGCTAGTATGTAGGTGTAATGTACCATATGTGATTTGCACTGCATGAGTCAGCAGAGGATGTTGTTGTGCTAGTATGTAGGTGTAATGTACCATATGTGATTTGCACTGCATGAGTAGCAGAGGATGTTGTTGTGCTAGTATGTAGGTGTGTAAGTGTACCATATGTGATTTGCACTGCATGAGCAGCAGAGGATGTTGTTGTGCTAGTATGTAGTGTGTAATGTACCATATGTGATTTGCACTGCATGGCAGCAGAGGATGTTGTTGTGCTAGAATGTAGGTGTAATGTACCATATGTGATTTGCACTGCATGAGTAGCAGGATGTTGTTGTGCTAGTATAGTAGGTGTGTAATGTACCATATGTGATTTGCACTGCATGAGCAGCAGAGGATGTTGTTGTGCTAGTATGTAGGTGGTGTAATGTAACCTATGTGATTTGCACTGCATGAGTAGCAGAGGATGTTGTTGTGCTAGTATGTAGGTGTAATGTACCATATGTGATTTGCACTGCATGAGCAGCAGAGGATGTTGTTGTGCTAGTATGTAGGGTGTAATGTACCATATGTGGATTTTGCACTGCATGAGTAGCAGAGGATGTTGTTGTGCTAGTATGTAGGTGTGTAATGTACCATATGTGATTTGCAACTGCATGAGCAGCAGAGATGTTGTTGTGCTAGTAGGTAGTGTATGTAACAATATGTGATTTGCACTGCATGAGCAGCAGAGGATGTTTGTTGTGCTAGTATGTAGTGATAATTGTACCATATGTGATATTGCACTGCATGAGCAGCAGAGGATGTTGTTGTGCTAGTATGTAGGTGGTGTAATGTATCATATGTGAGTTGCACTAGCATTGAGCAGTCAGAGGATGTTGTTGTGCTAGGATGTAGGTGTGTAATGTACCATAGGTGATTTGCACTGCATGAGCACAGGAGGATGTTGTTGTGCCTAGTATGTAGGTGTGTAATGTACAATATGTGATTTGCAGCTGCATGAGCAGCAGAGGATGTTGTTGTGCTAGGTAATGTAGGTGTGTAATGTCCAGCATATGTGATTTGCACTGCATGAGCAGCAGAGGATGTTGTTGTGCTAGTATGTAGGTGTGTAATGTACCATATGTGATTTGCACTGCATGAGCAGCAGAGGATGTTGTTGTGCTAGTATGTAGGTGTGTAATGTACCATATGTGATTTGCACTGCATGAGCAGCAGAGGATGTTGTTGTGCTAGTATGTAGGTGTAATGTACCATATGTGATTTGCACTGAAAGAGAGGCAGAGGATGTTGTTGTGCTAGTAATGTAGGTGTGTAAAGTACCATATGTTATTTGCACCTGCAATGAGCAGCAGAGATGTTGTTGTGCTAGTATGTAGGTGTGTACCATATGTGATTTGCACTGCATGAGCAGCAGAGGATGTTGTTGTGCAGTATGTAGGTGTAATGTACCATATGTGATTTGCACTGCATGAGCAGCAGAGGATGTTGTTGTGCTAGTATGTAGGTGTGTAATGTACCATATGTGATTTGCACTGCATGAGCAGCAGAGGATGTTGTTGTGCTAGTATGTAGGTGTGTAATGGTCCATATGTGATTTGCACTGCATGAGTAGCAGAGATGTTTTTGTGCTAGTATGTAGGTGTGTAATGTACATATGTGATTTGCACTGCATGAGCAGCAGAGGATGTTGTTGTTGCTAGTATGTAGGTGTTAATGTACCATATGTGATTTGCACTGCATGAGTCAGCAGAGGGATGTTGTTGTGCTAGTATTAGGTGTGTAATGTACCATATGTGATTTGCACCTGCAGTGAGCAGCAGAGGGATGTTGTTGTGCTAGTATGTAGGTGTAATGTACCATATGTGATTTGCACTGCATGAGCAGCAGAGGATGTTGTTGTGCTAGTATGTAGGTGTAATGTACCATATGTGATTTGCACTGCGGATGCGAGCAGAGGATGTTGTTGTGCTAGTATTAGTAGGTAATCGTACCATATGTGGCTTTTCACTGCATGAGCAGCAGAGGATGTTGTTGTGCTAGTATGTAGGTGTGTAATGTACCATATGTGATTTGCACTGCATGAGCAGCAGAGGATGTTGTTGTGCTAGTATGTAGGTGTAATGTAACATATGTGATTTGCACTGCATGAGTAGCAGAGGATGTTGCTGTGCTAGTATGTAGGTGTAATGTACCATATGTGATTTGCACTGCATGAGCAGCAGAGGGTGTTGTTATGCTAGTATGTAGGTGTAATGTACCATATGTGATTTGCACTGCATGAGCAGCAGAGGATGTTGTTGTGCTAGTATGTAGGTGTAATGTAACATATGTGATTTGCACTGCATGAGTAGCAGAGGATGTTGTTGTGCTAGTATGTAGGTGTAATGTACCATATGTGATTTGCACTGCATGAGCAGCAGAGGATGTTGTTGTGCTAGTATGTAGGTGTGTAATGTACCATATGTGATTTGCACTGCATGAGCAGCAGAGGATGTTGTTGTGCTAGTATGTAGGTGTAATGTACCATATGTGATTTGCACTGCATGAGCAGCAGAGGATGTTGTTGTGCTAGTATGTAGGTGTAATGTACCATATGTGATTTGCACTGCATGAGCAGCAGAGGATGTTGTTGTGCTAGTATGTAGGTGTGTAATGTACCATATGTGATTTGCACTGCATGAGTAGCAGAGGATGTTGTTGTGCTAGTATGTAGGTGTGTAATGTACCATATGTGATTTGCACTGCATGAGTAGCAGAGGATGTTGTTGTGCTAGTATGTAGGTGTAATGTAACATATGTGATTTGCACTGCATGAACAGCAGAGGATGTTGTTGTGCTAGTATGTAGGTGTAATGTACCATATGTGATTTGCACTGCATGAGTAGCAGAGGATGTTGTTGTGCTAGTATGTAGGTGTGTAATGTACCATATGTGATTTGCACTGCATGAGCAGCAGAGGATGTTGTTGTGCTAGTATGTAGGTGTGTAATGTACCATATGTGATTTGCACTGCATGAGCAGCAGAGGATGTTGTTGTGCTAGTATGTAGGTGTAATGTACCATATGTGATTTGCACTGCATGAGGCTGCAGAGGATTGTGTTGGGCTAGTATGTAGGTGGGTAATGTACCATATGTGATTTGCACTGCAAGAGCTGCAGAGGATGTGGTTGGTGCTAGGACTGTAGGGTGTAATTGTACCTTGATGTGCATTTGGCTACATGCATGAGCAGCATGAGGATGTTGCTGTGCTAGGATGGTAGGTGTAATGTCTACCATTGTGAGTTGCTCTGCAATGAGCAGCAGAGGGTGTTTGTTGTGCTAGTATGTAGGGGTGTCAATGTACATATGTGAATTTGCACTGCAATGAGCAGCGAGAGGATTTGTTGTGCTAGTATTGTAGTTGTGAATGTACCATTATGTGGTTTTGCACTGGCTCTGAGCAGCAGAGGATGTTGGTTGTGCTAGTATGTAGGTAGGTAATGTACCATAGGTGATTTGCACTGCATGAGCAGCAGAGGATGTTGTTGTGCTAGGTATGTAGTGGTAAAGTACCATATGTGATTTGCACTGCATGAGTAGCAGAGGATGTTGTTGTGCTAGTATGTAGGTGTGTAATGTACCATATGTGATTTGCACTGCATGAGCAGCAGAGGATGTTGTTGTGCTAGTATGTAGGTGTAGTACCATATGTATTTGCACTGCATGAGCAGCAGAGGATGTTGTTGTGCTAGTATGTAGGTGTGTAATGTACCATATGTGATTTGCACTGCATGAGCAGCAGAGGGATGTTGTTGTGCTAGTATGTAGGTGTGTAATGTACCATATGTGATTTGCACTGCTAAGGCAGCAGAGGATGTTGTTGTGCTAGTATGTAGGTGTAATGTAACATAGTGATTGTCACCTGCAGATTATCAGAGGATGTTGTGCTAGTATATAGGTGTAATGTACCATATGTGATTTGCACTGCATGAGCAGCAGAGGATGTTGTTGTGCTAGTATGTAGGTGTAATGTACCATATGTGATTTGCACTGCATGAGCAGCAGAGGATGTTGTTGTGCTAGTATGTAGGTGTGTAATGTACCATATGTGATTTGCACTGCATGAGCAGCAGAGGATGTTGTTGTGCTAGTATGTAGGTGTAATGTACCATATGTGATTTGCACTGCATGAGTAGCAGAGGATGTTGTTGTGCTAGTATGTAGGTGTGTAATGTACCATATGTGATTTGCACTGCATGAGCAGCAGAGGATGTTGTTGTGCTAGTATGTAGGTGTGTACCATATGTGATTTGCACTGCATGAGCAGCAGAGGATGTTGTTGTGCTAGTATGTAGGTGTAATGTACCATATGTGATTTGCACTGCATGAGCAGCAGAGGATGTTGTTGTGCTAGTATGTAGGTAATGTATCATATGATTTGCACTGCATGAGCAGCAGAGGATGTTGTTGTGCTAGTATGTAGGTGTGTAATGTACCATAGGTGATTTGCACTGCATGAGCAGCAGAGGATGTTGTTGTGCTAGTATGTAGGTGTGTAATGTACCATATGTGATTTGCACTGCATGAGCAGCAGAGGATGTTGTTGTGCTAGTATGTAGGTAATGTACCATATGTGATTTGCACTGCATGAGCAGCAGAGGATGTTGTTGTGCTAGTATGTAGGTGTGTAATGTACCATATGTGATTTGCACTGCATGAGCAGCAGAGGATGTTGTTGTGCTAGTATGTAGGTGTAATGTACCATATGTGATTTGCACTGCATGAGCAGCAGAGGATGTTGTTGTGCTAGTATGTAGGTGTAATGTACCATATGTGATTAGCACTGCATGAGCAGCAGAGGATGTTTGTTCTAGTATGTAGGTGTGTAATGTACCATATGTATTAGCACTGCATGAGTAGCAGAGGATGTTGTTGTGCTAGTATGTAGGTGTGTAATGTACCATATGTGATTTGCACTGCATGAGCAGCAGAGGATGTTGTTGTGCTAGTATGTAGGTGTAATGTATCATATGTGATTTGCACTGCATGAGCAGCAGAGGATGTTGTTGTGCTAGTATGTAGGTGTGTAATGTACCATATGTGATTTGCACTGCATGAGTAGCAGAGGATGTTGTTGTGCTAGTATGTATGTGTATAATGTACCATATGTGATTAGCACTGCATGAGCAGCAGAGGATGTTGTTGTGCTAGTATGTAGGTGTGTAATGTACCATATGTGATTTGCACTGCATGAGCAGAGGATGTTGTTGTGCTAGTATGTAGGTGTGTAATGTACCATATGTGATTTGCACTGCATGAGCAGCAGAGGATGTTGTTGTGCTAGTATGTAGGTATAATGTACCATATGTGATTTGCACTGCATGAGCAGCAGAGGATGTTGTTGTGCTAGTATGTAGGTGTGTAATGTACCATATGTGATTTGCACTGCATGAGCAGCAGAGGCTGTTGTTGTGCTTAGTATGTTGGTGTAACTGTACATATGTGATTTGCACTGCATGAGCAGCAGAGGATGTTGTTGTGCTAGTATGTAGGTGTAATGTACATATGTGATTTGCATGCATGAGCAGCAGAGGATGTTGTTGTGCTAGTATGTAGGTGTGTAATGTACCATATGTGATTTGCACTGCATGAGCAGCAGAGGATGTTGTTGTGCTAGTATGTAGGTGTGTAAAGTACCACTATGTTATTTGCACTGCATGAGAGAGCAGAGGATGTTGTTGTGCTAGTATGTAGGTGTGTAATGTACCATAAGTTGATTTGCACTGCATGAGCAGCAGAGGATGTTGTTGTGCTAGTATGTAGGTGTGTACCATATGTGTTTGCACTGCATGAGCAGCAGAGGATGTTGTTGTGCTAGTATGTAGGTGTAATGTACCATATGTGATATGCACTGCATGAGCAGCAGAGGATGTTGTTGTGCTAGTATGTAGGGTGTAATGTACCATATGTGATTAGCACTGCATGAGCAGCAGAGGATGTTGTTGTGCTGTATGTAGGTGTGTAACTGTACCATATGAGATTAGCACAGCATGAGCAGCAGAGGATGTTGTTGTGCTAGTATGTAGGTGTGTAATGTACCATATGTGATTTGCACTGCATGAGCAGCAGAGGATGTTGTTGTGCTAGTATGTAGGTGTAATGTACCATATGTGATTTGCACTGCATGAGCAGCAGAGGATGTTGTTGTGCTAGTATGTAGGGTGTAATGTACCATATGTGATTTGCACTGCATGAGCAGCAGAGGATGTTGTTGTGCTAGTATGTAGGTGTAATGTACCATATGTGATTTGCACTGCATGAGCAGCAGAGGATGTTGTTGTGCTAGTATGTAGGTGTGTAATGTACCATATGTGATTTGCACTGCATGAGCAGCAGAGGATGTTGTTGTGCTAGTATGTAGGGTGTAATGTACCATATGTGATTTGCACTGCATGAGCAGCAGAGGATGTTGTTGTGCTAGTATGTAGGTGTGTAATGTACCATATGTGATTTGCACTGCATGAGCAGCAGAGGATGTTGTTGTGCTAGTATGTAGGTGTGTAATGTACCATATGTGATTTGCACTGCATGAGCAGCAGAGGATGTTTGTGCTAGGTATGTAGGTGTGTAATGTACCATATGTGATTTGCACTGCATGAGCAGCAGAGGATGTTGTTGTGCTAGTATGTAGGTGTAATGTACCATATGTGATTTGCACTGCCATGAGCAGCAGAGGATGTTGTTGTGCCTAGTATGTAGGTTGTAATGTACCATATGTGATTTGCACTGCATGAGCAGCAGAGGATGTTGTTGTGCTAGTATGTAGGTGTGTAATGTACCATATGTCGATTTGCACTGCATGAGCAGCAGAGGATGTTGTTGTGCTAGTATGTAGGTGTAGTTGTACCATATGTGATTTGCACTGCATGAGCAGCAGAGGATGTTGTTGTGCAAGTATGTTGGGGTGTAATGTACCATATGTGATTTGCACTGCTTGAGCAGCAGTGGATGTTGTTGTGCTAGTATGTAGGTGTGTACATGTACCATATGTGATTTGCACTGCATGAGCAGCAGAGGATGTTGGTTGTGCTAGTATGTAGGGTGTAATGTACCATATGTGATTTGCACTGCATGAGCAGCAGAGGATGTTGTTGTGCTAGTATGTAGGTGTATAATGTACCATATGTGATTTGCACTGCATGAGCAGCAGAGGATGTTGTTGTGCTAGTATGTAGGTGTAATGTACCATATGTGATTTGCACTGCATGAGCAGCAGAGGATGTTGTTGTGCTAGTATGTAGGTTTTTACCATATGTGATTTGCACTGCATGAGCAGCAGAGGATGTTGTTGTGCTAGTATGTAGGTGTGTAATGTACCATATGTGATTTGCACTGCATGAGCAGCAGAGGATGTTGTTGTGCTAGTATGTAGGTGTGTAATGTACCATATGTGATTTGCACTGCATGAGCAGCAGAGGATGTTGTTGTGCTAGTATGTAGGTGTGTAATGTACCATATGTGATTTGCACTGCATGAGCAGCAGAGGATGTTGTTGTGCTAGTATGTAGGTGTGTAATGTACCATATGTGATTTGCACTGCATGAGTAGCAGAGGATGTTGTTGTGCTAGTATGTAGGTGTGTAATGTACCATATGTGATTTGCACTGCATGAGCAGCAGAGGATGTTGTTGTGCTAGTATGTAGGGTGTAATGTACCATATGTGATTTGCACTGCATGAGCAGCAGAGGATGTTGTTGTGCTAGTATGTAGGGTGTAATGTACCATATGTGATTAGCACTGCATGAGCAGCAGAGGATGTTGTTGTGCTAGTATGTAGGTGTGTAATGTACCATATGTGATTTGCACTGCATGAGCAGCAGAGGATGTTGTTGTGCTAGTATGTAGGTGTGTAATGTACCATATGTGATTTGCACTGCATGAGCAGCAGAGGATGTTGTTGTGCTAGTATGTAGGTGTGTAATGTACCATATGTGATTTGCACTGCATGTAGCAGCAGAGGATGTTGTTGTGCTAGTATGTAGGTGTAATGTACCATATGTGATTTGCACTGCATGAGCAGCAGAGGATGTTGTTGTGCTAGTATGTAGGTGTAATGTACCATATGTGATTTGCACTGCATGAGCAGCAGAGGATGTTGTTGTGCTAGTATGTAGGTGTGTAATGTACCATATGTGATTTGCACTGCATGAGCAGCAGAGGATGTTGTTGTGCTAGTATGTAGGTGTTAATGTACCATATGTGATTTGCACTGCATGAGCAGCAGAGGATGTTGTTGTGCTAGTATGTAGGTGGTAATGTACCATATGTGATTTGCACTGCATGAGCAGCAGAGGATGTTGTTGTGCTAGTATGTAGGGTGTATATGTACCATATGTGATTTGCAACTGCATGAGCAGCAGAGGATGTTGTTGTGCTAGTATGTAGTGTGTAATGTACCATATGTGATTTGCACTGCATGAGGTAGCAGAGGATGTTGCTGTGCTAGTATGTAGGTGTAATGTACCATATGTGATTTGCACTGCATGAGCAGCAGAGGGTGTTGTTATGCTAGTATGTAGGTGTGTAATGTACCATATGTGATTTGCACTGCATGAGCAGCAGAGGATGTTGTTGTGCTAGTATGTAGGTGTGTAATGTACCATATGTGATTTGCACTGCATGAGCAGCAGAGGATGTTGTTGTGCTAGTATGTAGTTGTAATGTACAATATGTGATTTGCACTGCATGAGCAGCAGAGGATGTTGTTGTGCTAGTATGTAGGTTGTAATGTACCATAGGTGATTTGCACTGCATGAGCAGCAGAGGATGTTGTTGTGCTAGTATGTTGGTAATGTACCATATGTGATTTGCACTGCATGAGCAGCAGAGGATGTTGTTGTGCTAGTATGTAGGTGTGTAATGTACCATATGTGATTTGCACTGCATGAGCAGCAGAGGATGTTGTTGTGCTAGTATGTAGGTGTGTAATGTACCATATGTGATTTGCACTGCATGAGCAGCAGAGGATGTTGTTGTGCTAGTATGTAGGGGTGTAATGTACCATATGTGATTTGCACTGCATGAGCAGCAGAGGATGTTGTTGTGCTAGTATGTAGGTGTGTAATGTACCATATGTGATTTGCACTGCATGAGCAGCAGAGGATGTTGTTGTGCTAGTATGTAGGTGTAATGTACCATATGTGATTTGCACTGCATGAGCAGCAGAGGATGTTGTTGTGCTAGTATGTAGGTGTGTAATGTACCATATGTGATTTGCACTGCATGAGCAGCAGAGGATGTTGTTGTGCTAGTATGTAGGTGTGTAATGTACCATATGTGATTTGCACTGCATGAGTAGCAGAGGATGTTGTTGTGCTAGTATGTAGGTGTAATGTACCATATGTGATTTGCACTGCATGAGCAGCAGAGGATGTTGTTGTGCTAGTATGTAGGTGTGTAATGTACCATATGTGATTTGCACTGCATGAGCAGCAGAGGATGTTGTTGTGCTAGTATGTAGGTGTGTAATGTACCATATGTGATTTGCACTGCATGAGCAGCAGAGGATGTTGTTGTGCTAGTATGTAGGTGTAATGTACCATATGTGATTTGCACTGCATGAGCAGCAGAGGATGTTGTTGTGCTAGTATGTAGGTGTAATGTACCATATGTGATTTGCACTGCATGAGCAGCAGAGGATGTTGTTGTGCTAGTATGTAGGTGTGTAATGTACCATATGTGATTTGCACTGCATGAGTAGCAGAGGATGTTGTTGTGCTAGTATGTAGGTGTGTAATGTACCATATGTGATTTGCACTGCATGAGCAGCAGAGGATGTTGTTGTGCTAGTATGTAGGTGTAATGTACCATATGTGATTTGCACTGCATGAGCAGCAGAGGATGTTGTTGTGCTAGTATGTAGGTGTGTAATGTACCATATGTGATTTGCACTGCATGAGCAGCAGAGGATGTTGTTGTGCTAGTATGTAGGTGTAATGTACCATATGTGATTTGCACTGCATGAGCAGCAGAGGATGTTGTTGTGCTAGTATGTAGGTGTAATGTACCATATGTGATTTGCACTGCATGAGCAGCAGAGGATGTTGTTGTGCTAGTATGTAGGTGTGTAATGTACCATATGTGAATTTGCACTGCATGAGTAGCAGAGGATGTTGTTGTGCTAGTATGTAGGTGTGTAATGTACCATATGTGATTTGCACTGCATGAGCAGCAGAGGATGTTGTTGTGCTAGTATGTAGGTTTGTACCATATGTGATTTGCACTGCATGAGCAGCAGAGGATGTTGTTGTGCTAGTATGTAGGTGTGTAATGTACCATATGTGATTTGCACTGCATGAGTAGCAGAGGATGTTGTTGTGCTAGTATGTAGGTGTGTAATGTACCATATGTGATTTGCACTGCATGAGCAGCAGAGGATGTTGTTGTGCTAGTATGTAGGTGTGTAATGTACCATATGTGATTTGCACTGCATGAGCAGCAGAGGATGTTGTTGTGCTAGTATGTAGGTGTGGTAATGTACCATATGTGATTTGCACTGCATGAGCAGCAGAGGATGTTGTTGTGCTAGTATGTAGGTGTAATGTACCATATGTGATTTGCACTGCATGAGCAGCAGAGGATGTTGTTGTGCTAGTATGTAGGTGTGTAATGTACCATATGTGATTTGCACTGCATGAGCAGCAGAGGATGTTGTTGTGCTAGTATGTAGGTGTAATGTAACATATGTGATTTGCACTGCATGAGCAGCAGAGGATGTTGTTGTGCTAGTATGTAGGTGTAATGTAACATATGTGATTTGCACTGCATGAGCAGCAGAGGATGTTGTTGTGCTAGTATGTAGGTGTGTAATGTACCATATGTGATTTGCACTGCATGAGCAGCAGAGGATGTTGTTGTGCTAGTATGTAGGTGTGTAATGTACCATATGTGATTTGCACTGCATGAGTAGCAGAGGATGTTGTTGTGCTAGTATGTAGGTGTAATGTACCATATGTGATTTGCACTGCATGAGTAGCAGAGGATGTTGTTGTGCTAGTATGTAGGTGTGTACCATATGTGATTTGCACTGCATGAGCAGCAGAGGATGTTGTTGTGCTAGTCTGTAGGTGTAATGTACCATATGTGATTTGCACTGCATGAGCAGCAGAGGATGTTGTTGTGCTAGTATGTAGGTGTAATGTACCATATGTGATTTGCACTGCATGAGCAGCAGAGGATGTTGTTGTGCTAGTATGTAGGTGTGTAATGTACCATATGTGATTTGCACTGCATGAGTAGCAGAGGATGTTGTTGTGCTAGTATGTAGGTGTGTAATGTACCATATGTGGTTTGCACTGCATGAGCAGCAGAGGCTGCTGTTGTGCTAGTATGTAGGTGTAATGTACCATATGTGATTTGCACTGCATGAGCAGCAGAGGATGTTGTTGTGCTAGTATGTAGGTGTGTAATGTACCATATGTGATTTGCACTGCATGAGCAGCAGAGGATGTTGTTGTGCTAGTATGTAGGTGTAATGTACCATATGTGATTTGCACTGCATGAGTAGCAGAGGATGTTGTTGTGCTAGTATGTAGGTGTGTAATGTACCATATGTGATTTGCACTGCATGAGTAGCAGAGGATGTTGTTGTGCTAGTATGTAGGTGTGTAATGTACCATATGTGGTTTGCACTGCATGAGCAGCAGAGGATGTTGTTGTGCTAGTATGTAGGTATAATGTACCATATGTGATTTGCACTGCATGAGCAGCAGAGGATGTTGTTGTGCTAGTATGTAGGTGTAATGTACCATATGTGATTTGCACTGCATGAGCAGCAGAGGATGTTGTTGTGCTAGTATGTAGGTGTAATGTACCATATGTGATTTGCACTGCATGAGTAGCAGAGGATGTTGTGCTAGTATATAGGTGTAATGTACCATATGTGATTTGCACTGCATGAGCAGCAGAGGATGTTGTTGTGCTAGTATGTAGGTGTGTAATGTACCATATGTGATTTGCACTGCATGAGCAGCAGAGGATGTTGTTGTGCTAGTATGTAGGTGTGTAATGTACCATATGTGATTTGCACTGCATGAGCAGCAGAGGATGTTGTTGTGCTAGTATGTAGGTGTAATGTACCATATGTGATTTGCACTGCATGAGCAGCAGAGGATGTTGTTGTGCTAGTATGTAGGTGTGTAATGTACCATATGTGATTTGCACTGCATGAGCAGCAGAGGATGATGTTGTGCTAGTATGTAGGTGTGTAATGTACCATATGTGATTTGCACTGCATGAGCAGCAGAGGATGTTGTTGTGCTAGTATGTAGGTGTAATGTACCATATGTGATTTGCACTGCATGAGCAGCAGAGGATGTTGTTGTGCTAGTATGTAGGTGTAATGTAACATATGTGATTTGCACTGCATGAGCAGCAGAGGATGTTGTTGTGCTAGTATGTAGGTGTGTAATGTACCATATGTGGTTTGCACTGCATGAGCAGCAGAGGATGTTGTTGTGCTAGTATGTAGGTGTGTAATGTACCATATGTGATTTGCACTGCATGAGCAGCAGAGGATGTTGTTGTGCTAGTATGTAGGTGTGTAATGTACCATATTTGATTTGCACTGCATGAGCAGCAGAGGATGTTGTTGTGCTAGTATGTAGGTGTAATGTACCATATGTGATTTGCACTGCATGGGCAGCAGAGGATGTTGTTGTGCTAGTATGTAGGTGTGTAATGTACCATATGTGATTTGCACTGCATGAGCAGCAGAGGATGTTGTTGTGCTAGTATGTAGGTGTAATGTACCATATGTGATTTGCACTGCATGAGCAGCAGAGGATGTTGTTGTGCTAGTATGTAGGTGTAATGTACCATATGTGATTTGCACTGCATGAGTAGCAGAGGATGTTGTTGTGCTAGTATGTAGGTGTAATGTACCATATGTGATTTGCACTGCATGAGCAGCAGAGGATGTTGTTGTGCTAGTATGTAGGAATGTAATGTACCATATGTGATTTGCACTGCATGAGCAGCAGAGGATGTTGTTGTGCTAGTATGTAGGTGTGTAATGTACCATATGTGATTTGCACTGCATGAGCAGCAGAGGATGTTGTTGTGCTAGTATGTAGGTGTGTAATGTACCATATGTGATTTGCACTGCATGAGCAGCAGAGGATGTTGTTGTGCTAGTATGTAGGTGTAATGTACCATATGTGATTTGCACTGCATGAGTAGCAGAGGATGTTGTTGTGCTAGTATGTAGGTGTGTAATGTACCATATGTGATTTGCACTGCATGAGTAGCAGAGCATGTTGTTGTGCTAGTATGTAGGTGTAATGTACCATATGTGATTTGCACTGCATGAGTAGCAGAGGATGTTGTTGTGCTAGTATGTAGGTGTGTAATGTACCATATGTGGTTTGCACTGCATGAGCAGCAGAGGATGTTGTTGTGCTAGTATGTAGGTGTGTAATGTACCATATGTGATTTGCACTGCATGAACTGAATGGTTACATACAGGCCACCCAATAGGAGTATAGCACAAAGCATGTAGGTTAAAGAGACAGTCTACTCCAACACGTTTATTGTTTAAAAAGATAGATAATCCCTTTATTATCCATTCCCCAGTTCTGCATAACCAACAATGTTATACTAATATATGTTTTACATCCGTGATTAACTTGTATCTAAACCTCTGCAGACTGCCCCCTTATCTCAGTGCTATTTACAGACTTGCATTTATGCCAATTAGTGCTGACTCATAAATAACTCCACGGGGGTGAGCACAATGTTATCTATATGGCACATGAGCAGTGTCTTACTGTAAAAAGCCATAAAAATGCCTTGAGACAAAGGTGGCCCTTCAGGGGCTTAGAAACAAGTAGAAATGTGTTGAAATGTTAGAAAGTATATTAATATAACAATGTTGGTTGTGCAAAGCTGGGGAATGATTAATAAAAAGGGATTATCTTTTTAGACCATAACAATTTTGGAGTAGAATTTCCCTTTAAATCATTTCACTTTAATGGCACAATCAGTGAGTAATAATTAGTGCATTTGGCAAGTGGAAATGAACTGCATTACTTGCTACTACGTATTACATCTATTGAGGTGTTTGCAGGATTCATAATGTGCTGGTCCGGAAGAACATACATTAAGCTGTAGAAAGTAATATACGGTGTCACTCAAGCCTTGCATGCGCCTACACCACAAAGCACACGCATATAGTCTGTATTCTCGTACACCCTATAGGCAACTAATATATGTAGTACAGAGTTTATGTGATGCTAACTGGTGCAATAGAGAAAAGGGGGTAAAAATGAGTGCACGCCTTCTTACTAATAAATTATCTAAGATTTTACTTTTACAGTAAAATTATTACAAAGGGATAAGCCAGCAAGAACTCCTTGCTTGGCAAAAAGTGATTCTATGGATATTATAAAAGGCAGACCTGGTAGCTCAGGAGTGAAGTACTAATCTACTCTCCTGCAGACAAAAAGAAAACAAAACCGTGACAAGTGTGTTACCCCTAGGTATTCCTGGCCTATAACTGGAACCTCGGTATAAAACGGTGGCTGTAAATGGCTTTGATCGCATACACAAACCTTTATCAATGCAGAATAAAACCCAAAATGGCTTATAATACCTGTATATAAACCTCCACAACATGATTATGTTCCGACCTATCAGACTGAGGCACATCAGGTCTAGGATGGTGGTTACTGATCCTACGTGTATGATTTGGCATGAATCCAGATGACCCATAATAATGTTATCGCTTCCCAGTGGAAGCCAAGCGTGACACATCCATTAATTGCGCAGTGCTGTTGCTCTGGTGCTTACAAGACTTCTATCCTGTCTAAGTGGAAGCGACATCATTGATTTAAGATTATGGGCATCCAGATTCACACTAAATCATACACGTAGGATCAGTAACCCCACCCTATAGACCTGAGGTTTACATAGGCTTATAAAAAGTAAACCTATATAATTAGTAAGAGGGAGTGCACTAAACCCCTTTCTTTTCTCTATAGTATTTTGAGGGGTGGTAGCGCCGAGCTGACAGCCTGACCTCTAAACTTTACTCACATAGCACTAGCTCTAGATAACTGGTGCCATCACTACCCTAAATGGTGCTTGCTGTGTTTACCTCAGTCATTTTATTCTTTACGCTGTGGTTTACTTTAAAATGACATTTTCTTCTCACAAATCAATTAAAGGCACCTTAACCCCTATATGATGCTCTGTATTTATACCAGTGATTTGCGCAAGGTCACATCCCCACCTGAATAACTGCAAGTTACTGGTGACATCAACAAGACAGACCATCAACGGGATAGTACAGCGTAAGTTGTATTAAAGGGATATCAAACCCACAAGTTTTCTTTTTTGATTCAGATAGAGAATACAATTTTCTTTCCAGGGGCATGAAGAGTCTACAAATCAATTCTAATTACTAGTGGGAATTCAACTCCTGGCCATCAGGAGGAGGAAAAGAACACCGCAACAAAGCTTTAAATCCCTCCCACTTCCCATAAACTCCCAGTCATTCTAATATCATGGAGGTGTGCAAAGATGGTGCTCTGAAGAATATTATTTATCCTTTAATGGGTAGTTTCCCTGAAAGCAAGGATGGGGTAATGCTGTGTCCATGTAATCCTCGAGTAAGAGTTATGGTAGTTCTTGTTTCTTCTCCAACAATATATGCTAACCCCCATATGGAAAACTAGGGTTGGTTACTCTGCTTTTCCTTCTTCTCCAGGCCCGTGTCAGACATAGGTTTCTGTGCCTGCCCTACAGCTGCAAATCCAAGGTAAGTGCTTTATTCCTTCTTAGGTTTAGAAGGCTCAAGCACTGGGGGTTAATCCTCTACTACTTTAATGGAGTCATGTTGGGATTTATATGGGCAGTTATGCAGGCACTTGTATTTAAATCGTTATGTGTCTTTCACATACGGTTTGAGACTGAGGCTGCCAGGGGAATTTGTATGAGGCTCTGGCTATATGGCTTATTATCAGTTCAGATAATCAGTGTTTTGCTACTTAAAAGGACAGTCAACACCAACATTTTTGTTGTTTGAAAAGCTAGATAATCCCTTTATTATTCATTCCCCAGTTTTGCATAACCAACACAGTTATATTAATATACTTTTTACCTCTGTGATTACCTTGTATTTAAGCATCTTCTGACAGCCCCCTGATCACATGACATTTTATTTATTATCTATTGACTTTCATTTTAGCCAATCAGTGAAGTGTCTGCCACGGGCGTGATCACAATGTTATCTATATGTTTACATGAACTAGCTCTCTCCTGTTGTGAAAAGCACTTAGAAATTATCATATGAGCCTTCCTAGGTTTAG
Source organism: Bombina bombina (assembly GCF_027579735.1). Classification (NCBI taxonomy): domain Eukaryota; kingdom Metazoa; phylum Chordata; class Amphibia; order Anura; family Bombinatoridae; genus Bombina; species Bombina bombina. The sequence continues at coordinate 1,150,951,671 of NC_069503.1, read as the reverse complement.
CTTTCAACTTAGATTACCAAGAGAACAAAGCTAAATTAGTGATAAAAAAATTTGGAAAGTTGTTTAAAATTACATGCCCTATTTAAAACATGAAAGGTTTTTTTGGACTTGACTGTGGAGGTTTTGGCTACTTTTGAGGATTCTGAGACTACAGTAGGGGAGACTCTTAAGGTCAACAAACTGAATAGTTTTTTATGTCAAGCCCATATCTGTGGAAGTGTTTTTTTGTCCCTATCAGACATTTTGCAGGAATGGGAAAAAAGGGTGTTCTCCTGTCTTTAAGAGAACTACAATTCCTTTAGAAGATAGTATCTTTTTTAAGGACCCTATAGATAAGAAACTGGAGGGGTATTTAAGAAAGATCTTTCTTCAACAAGGTCTGCTATGGCAGCCGGTTGCTAGTATGGCGGCAGTAGCTGGTGCGGCTTGATATTGGTGCGACTCCTTATCTGATCTGATTTTGGAGGAGACTACGGTGGAAGAAATCCAAGACAGGATCAAGGCTTTAAAACTGGCTAATACTTTTATTTCTGATGCCAGTATGCAGATAGTACATCAGAGAACAAAGACTTTTAGTCTTGCCATTCGGTGTAGTGCCTTGTGGCTAAAGTCTTTGTCGGCAGACATGGTTTCCAAGTCTAGACTTCTGTCTCTTCCTTTTAAAGGAAAGACCCTATTAGTTTCTGGCCTGGCTGACATTATCTTCACGGTCACGGGTGGAAAGGGAGCCTTTCTACCCCAGGATAAGCAGATTAGAACTTAGGGCTCTTCCTAAGGGTCGTTCCTTTCGCAATTTCAAGTGACAGAAAAGGGCAAGCAGTCCAAGAAGCCTTCCTCTGAGAACAAATCAGCATGAAGGGATCGCCCCCAATCTGATTATAGATCAGGTAGGGGGCAGACTTTTTTTTTTTTTTTTAAAGAGGCTTGGATTTGCAATGTTCACGATCCTTGGGTGGTGGAGGTAGTCTCTCAGGGATAAAAGATAGGTTTCAAATCTCATTCTCTGAGAGGCAGATTTCTCCTGTCAAGATTATCTCCAATCGAGGAGAAAAAAAAAAAAAAGGCATTCTTAAAGGGACAGTCAAGTCCAAAAAAACCTCATGTTTCAAATAGGGCATGCAATTTTAAACAACTTTCCAATTTACTTTTATCACCAATTTTGCTTTGCTCTCTTGGTATTCTTAGTTGAAAGCTAAACCTAGGAGGTTCATATGCTAATTTCTTAGACCTTGAATGATGGCTCTAATCTAAATGTATTTTGATAGTTTTTTACCACTAGAGGGCATTAGTGGTAAAAAACATTGAGCTCATGCACGTGAATTTACCATGGAGACGGCTCTGATTGGCTAAAATGCAAGTCTGTCAAAAGAACTGAAATAAGGGGGAAGTCTGCTGAGGCTTAGATACAAGGTAATTACAGAGGTAAAACATGTATAATTATAACTGTGTTGGTTATACAAAACTGGGGAATGGGGAATTAAGGGATTATCTATCTTTTAAAACAACAACAATTCTGGTGTTGACTGACCCTTTAAACTGTGTCAGGGATCTCTCTTCTCTAGGAGTGATCGTTCCTGTTTCTCTGGCTGAACAGGGTCGAGGATTCTATTCCAACCTATTCGTGGTTCCCAAAAAGGAGGGAACTTTTCGACCTAATCTAGATCTGAAGTGCCTCAACAAATATCTCAGAGTTCCGTCCTTCAAAATGGAGACTATTTGTTCTATTCTCCTTTTAGTTCAGGAGGGTCAGTACATGACCACCATCGACCTGAAGGACACTTACCTACATGTTCCTATTCACAGAGATCATTTTCAATTCCTTTGGTTTGCCTTCATGGACAAACACTTCCGATTTGTAGCCATGCCTAGCCACAGCTCCACAAATCTTTACGAAGGTTCTAGGGGCTCTTTTGGGAGTGGTCAGATCAAAGAATTGCAGTAGCTCCATATCTGGACAATATCTTGGTTCAGGCGCCATCTTTTCATTTAGCAAGATCCCATACAGATTATCTGTTGATTCTCAGCTCTTACAGGTGGAAAGTGAATCTGGACAAGAGTTCCTTGGTGCCAAATACCAGGGTCTGTTTTTTGGGGACGATCATGGACTCGATCTCGATGAGGATTTTCTTAATGGAAGAAAATCCAAAATTCTTTCTGCCAGTCTTTCCCTTCAATCATCTGTCCGACTTTCGGTGGCCCAGTGTATGGAAGTAATTGGTCTCATGGTGGCCTATATGGAGATTATTCCTTTTGCTCGTTTCCATCTGAGACCTCTACAGTTATGCATGCTCAGACAATGGAACGGAGACCACTCGGACCTCTCTCAGAGGATAGTCATAGATGACCTGACAAGAGACTCTCTGTCCTGGTGGCTCTCTCTGGACCATCTGTCCCAAAGCACATGTTCTTCAGAACATCCTGGGAGGCTGTGACTACAGATGCCAGCCTTTCCGGCTGGGGAGCAGTTTGGGGTCCCTTAAGAGCTCAGGGAACCTGGACTCATGCGGAGTCTGCTCTTCCAATAAATATCTTGGAGTTGAGAGCAGTCTTCAATGCCCTGATAGCCTGGCCTCATCCGAGTTCGATCCGGTTTATCAGATTTCAATCAGACATCATTACATCAGTGGCTTATATCAACCATCAGGGAGTAACAAGGAGTTCTTTGGCAATGAAGGTGTCTTGCATCTTTCGGTGGGCGGAGTCTCACAACTGCCAGTTGTGTGGACCACTGGGAGGCGGATTAGCTGAGCAGACAGATGTTTCATCAAGGGGAGTGGGCTCTTCATCCGGAGTTATTCTCAATGATTACTCTCAGGTGGAGGGTTCCGGAGTTGGACCTGATGGGGTCTCGTCTAAACATCAAGCTTCCCAGATGCGGATCCAGATCAAGGGATTCGCAAGCAGTTCTGGTGGACGCTCTAGCGGTTCCATGGGATATCAGTCTGATTTATCTGTTTCCACCGTTTGCCCTTCTTCCTCGGGTAAAAGCCCGTATCAAGCAGGAGCAGGCTTTGGTGATTCTAATTGCTCCAACTTGGCCTCGCAGAATTTGGTTTGCGGACCTGGTGAAGATGTCGTCCTCTCCCCGTGGAATATTACCGCTGAGGAAGGACCTTCTAATTCTTTTCTACATCCAAATCTAGATTCTCTGAAGCTGACTGCATCAAAATTGAACGCCTAGTCTTATCTAGACGAGTTTTTTCTGAAAAGGTTATTGACACCTTGATCCAGGCGCATAAGCCAGTTACTCGCAAAATTAACCATAAGGTTTGGCGCACATATCTTTAATGTTACGAATCTCAGGGTTTTCCTTGGCGTAAAGTGAGAGTTCCCTGTATTTTGTCTTTTCTCCTTTCTCCAGGATGGTCTGGAGAAGGGTTTTTCAGTCAGTTCCCTAAAAGGTCAGATTTCTGCTCTTTCTATTCTGCTTCACAAGCGTTTGGCTGATTTACCAGATGTTCAGTCCTTTGTCCAGGCACTGGTTAGAATCAGGCCTGCGTTCAAACCTGTTGTCCCCTCCTTGGAGCCTTAACCTTGTTCTTCAGGTTCTGCAGCAGGCCCAGTTTGAGCCTATGCATTCCATTGATGTTAAATTGTTGTCTTGGAAAGTTTTGTTTTTATTAGCTATTTCTTCTGCTCGTAGAGTCTCTGAACTATCTGCTCTACAGTGTAATTCCTCCTTATCTTATGTTCCATGGGGATAAGGCGGTTCTTTGTACAAAATTGGGATTACTTCCTAAGGTAGTTTCGGACCGCAATATCAATCAGGAAATTGTTGTTCCTTATTTGTGCCCCAATCCTTCTCAAAAAGAAAGTCTGTTACACAACTTAGATGTAGTGCTTGTTCTAAAATTCTATTTCCAAGCTACTAAGGATTTTCGTCAATCCTCTGCCCTTTTTTGTAGTATTTGCTGGAAAATGTAAGGGTCAGAAGGCCACGTCAACTACTCCTTCCTTTTGGTTGAGGAGTGTCATTCGGTTGGCTTATGAGTCAGCTGGACAACAGCCTCCTGAGAGGATTACAGCTTATTTAAGTAGGGCTGTCTCTTTTTCTTGGGCCGTTAAAAATGAGGCTTCGGTGGAGCAAATTTGCAAGGCGGCCACTTGGTCTTCGTTACATACATTCTCTAAATTTTACTAATTCAATGTTTTTGCATCAGCTGAGGCTTCCTTTAGGAGGAAGGTTCTTCAAGCAGTGGTGCCCTCAGTTTAGATCCGCCTGTCTGGTTTCTCCCTCCCTATCCATTCTGTGTCCTCTAGCTTGGGTATTGGTTCCCACTAGTAATTAGAATGGATTTGTGGACTCTCCATGCCACTGGAAAAAAAAAATAAAGTTTTGCTTACCTGATAAATTATTTTGTTTCTTGAGAGTCCCACGACCCGCCCTTATCTAAAGTCAAGACGGCTTATTTTTGTTTGTCATTTTTTTTTCTAAAGTTCAGGCACCTCTATACCCTTTGTGTCCTCTTCTCTTTCCGTATTCCCTCAGCTGAATGGCTGGGGGTTTATGGGAAGTGGGAGGGATACTTAAAGCTTTGTTGGGGTGTTCATTGCCTCCACCTGGTAGCCAGGTGTTGAATTCCCTCTAGTAATTAGAATGGATTTGTGGACTCTCCATGCAGGAAAGAAAAGAATTCAACAGGTAAGCATAAACTTAATTTTTAAAAAGTTTCCATTTTACTTTCATCAAATTCGCTTTCGTTTCCATGGTATTCGTTGTTGAAGAGCTAACGAGGTAGGTGTCTGGTGCACTGCATGGCAGGAAATAGTCTATCTAGTGCTCATGCAAATGGATAAAATATTTGCAAAACTGCTGCCATATAGTGCTCCAGATATGTGCACGCTCTGGAGCTTATGTCTGCTTTTCAACAAATAATACCACGAGAACAAAGAAAAGTTGACAATAAAAATAAAATAGAAATTTGTTTAAAACTGTATGCTCTTATCTGAATCATGAAAAACTTTTTGGGTTTCTTATCCCTTTAACTACCACTAGCCTTCAAAAGGTTTCTCTGGCAGAGAGAAATGTCTATTGAATTAAGACAATTCAAGATTTATTAAAAATCCTTAAAATTTATTAAAAATGTGAGACTTTTAGAATACTATTATGCTTTATCAAGTGCTAATGTAGTCTTCAGCTGACTATTAGGAAGGGCAACTAGAATCAGACTTCTAAACTGAGCTACAGCAATGTTTTTAGAGAGGATAAGAAAACTGTTCTCCCCACATCTTACAGGCTGCATGTAAAGTCTTGTTCTCTGACAAACGTCACCTGCTAACCTCAAAGCACTTCAACCACGCACACCTTCCCTTGTACTGGCTTCACTTTATTCTCCACCAAATGAAAGAAAACCGAAAAACAGAATTTATGTAAGAACTTACCTGTTAAATTAATTTCTTTCATATTGGCAAGAGTCCATGAGCTAGTGACGTATGGGATATACATTCCTACCAGGAGGGGCAAAGTTTCCCAAACCTCAAAACGCCTATAAATACACCCCTCACCACACTCATAATTCAGTTTAACGAATAGCCAAGAAGTGGGGTGATAAGAAAGGAGCGAAAGCATCAAACAAGGAATTGGAAACAAGGGTGGGCCTCAAACTCTTGCCAATATGAAAGAAATTAATTTATCAGGTAAGTTCTTACATAAAGTTTTCTTTCATGTAATTGGCAAGAGTCCAAGAGCTAGTGACGTATGGGATAGCAGATACCCAAGATGTGGAACTTCTACGCATGAGTCACTAGAGAGGGAGGGATAAAATAAAGGCAGCCAATTCCGCTGAAAAAAATAATCCACAACCCAAATCAAAAAGTTTTAATTTTATAATGAAAAAAACTGAAATTATAAGAAGAATCAAACTGAAACAGCTGCCTGAAGTACTTTTCTACCAAAAACTGCTTCAGAAGAAGAAAAAACATCAAAATGGTAGAATTTAGTAAAAGTATGCAAAGAAGACCAAGTTGCTGCTTTGCAAATCTGATCAACAGAAGCTTCATTCCTAAAAGCCCAGGAAGTAGAAACTGACCTAGTAGAATGAGCCGTAATCCTTTGAGGCGGGGGATTTACCTGACTCCACATAAGCATGATGAATCAAAGACTTTAACCAAGACGCCAAAGAAATGGCAGAAGCCTTCTGACCTTTCCTAGAACCAGAAAAGATAACAAATAGACTAGAAGTCTTTCTGAAATCTTTAGTAGCTTCAACATAATATTTCAAAGCTCTTACTTCATCCAAAGAATGTTAAGATCTCTCCAGAGAATTCTTAGGATTAGGACCCAATGAAGGGACAACAATTTCTCTACTAATGTTGGTAGAATTCACAACTTTAGGTAAAAATTGAAATGAAGTCCGCAACACCGCCTTATCCTGATGAAAAATCAGAAAAGGAGATTCACAAGAAAGAGCAGATAACTCAGAAACTCTTCTAGCAGAAGAGATGGCCAAAAGGAACAAAACTTTCCAAGAAAGTAATTTAATATCCAGAGAATGCATAGGTTCAAACGGAGGAGCCTGTAAAGCCCTCAGAACCAAATTAAGACTCCAAGAAGGAGAGATTGACTTAATGACAGGCTTAATACGAACCAAAGCCTGTACAAAACAATGAATATCAGGATGATTAGCAATCTTTCTGTGAAAAAGAACAGAAAGAGCAGAGATTTGTCCTTTCAAGGAACTTGCAGACAAACCTTTTTCCAAACCATCCTGAAGAAACTGTAAAATACTAGGAATTCTAAAAGAATGCCAAGACAATTTATGAGAAGAACACCAAGAAATGTAAGACTTCCAAACTGGGTAATAAATCTTTCTAGACACAGATTTACGAGCCTGTAACATAGTATTAATCACTGAATCAGAGAAACCTTTATGACTAAGTATTAAGCGTTCACTCTCCATACCTTCAAATTTAATGATTTGAGATCCTGATGGAAAAATGGGCCTTGAGACAGAAGGTCTGGCCTTAACGGAAGTGTCCAAGGTTGGCAACTGGCCATCCGAAACGAGATCCGCATACCAAAACCTGTGTGGCCATGCTGGAGCCACCAGCAGTACAAACGAACGCTCCATTAGGATTTTGGAAATCACTTTTGGAAGAAGAACTAGAGGCGGAAAGATATAAGCAGGTTGATAATTCCAAGGAAGTGACAACGTGTCCACCGCTTCTGCCTGAGGATCCCTGGATCTGGACAGATACCTGGGAAGTTTCTTGTTTAGATGAGAAGCCATCAGATCTATTTCTGGAAGTCCCCAGATTTGAACAATCTGAAGAAATACCTCTGGGTGAAGAGACCATTCGGCCGGATGTAACGTCTGGCGACTGAGATAATCCGCTTCCCAATTGTCTATACCTGGGATGTGAACCGCAGAGATTAGACAGGAGCTGGATTCCGCCCATACAAGTATCCGAGATACTTCTTTCATAGCCTGAGGACTGTGAGTCCCACCTTGATGATTGACATACGCCACGGTTGTGACATTGTCTGTCTGAAAACAAATAAACGATTCTCTCTTCAGAAGAGGCCAAAACTGAAGATCCTCCTGAGATTCCCAAACGCCTTGCGCTGTCAGAGATCCCCATACAGCTCCCCAACCTGAAAGACTTGCATCTGTTGAGATCACAGTCCAGGTTGGGCAAACAAAAGAGGCCCCTTGAATTAAACGATGGTGATCCAAACACCAAGTCAGAGAAGATCGAACATTGGGAGTTAAGGATATTAATTGTGATATATTTGTATAATCCCTGCACTATTGGTTCAGCATACAAAGCTGGAGAGGTCTCATGTGAAAACGAGCAAAAGGGATCGCGTCCGATGCAGCAGCCATGAGACCTAGAATTTCCATGCACAAAGCTACCGAAGGGAATGAGTGAGACTGAAGGTTTCGACAAGCTGAAACCAATTTCAGATGTCTCTTTTCTGTTAGAGACAAAGTCATGGACACTGAATCTATTTGGAAACCCAAAAAGGTTACCCTTGTCTGAGGAATCAAGGAACTCTTTGGTAAATTGATCCTCCAACCATGTCTTTGAGGAAACAACACAAGTTGATTCGTATGAGATTCTGCAGAATGTAAAGACTGAGCAAGTACCAAGATATCGTCCAAATAAGGAAATACCGCAATACCCTGTTCTCTGATTACAGAGAGAAGGGCACCGAGAACCTTTGAAAAGATCCTTGGAGCTGTTGCTAGGCCAAAAGGAAGAGCAACAAATTGTTAATGCTTGTCTAGAAAAGAGAATCTCAGGAATTGATAGTGGTCTGGATGAATTGGAATATGAAGATATGCATCCTGTAAGTCTATTGTTGACATATAATGCCCTTGCTGAACAAAAGGCAGAATAGTCCTTATAGTCACCATTTTGAATGTTGGTATCCTTACATAACGATTCAATATTTTTAGATCCAGAACTGGTCTGAAAGAATTCTCGTTCTTTGTTACAATGAACAGATTTGAGTAAAACCCCAGACCCCGTTCCAGATCTGGAACTGGCACAATTACCCCAGCCGACTCCAGGTCTGAAACGCCTGAGCCTTTACTGGGTTTACTGGAATGCGTGAGAGGAAAAATCTTCTCACAGGCGGTCTTACCTTGAAACCTATTCTGTACCCTTGAGAAACAATGTTCTGAATCCAAAGACTTTGAATCGAATTGGTCCAAACATCTTTGAAAAATCGTAACCTGCCCCCTACCAGCTGTGCTGGAATGAGGGCCGCACCTTCATGCGGATTTGGGAGCTGGTTTTGACTTTCTAAAAGGCTTCGATTTATTCCAGACTGGAGAAGGTTTCCAAACGGAAACTGTTCCTTTAGGGGAAGGGTCAGGCTTCTGTTCCTTATTCTGACGAAAGGAAAGAAAACTATTAGCAGCCCTATATTTACCTTTAGATTTTTTGTCCTGAGGCAAAAAGGCTCCCTTCCCCCCAGTAACAGTTGAAATTATTGAATCCAACTGAGAACCAAATAATTTATTACCTTGGAAAGAAAGAGAAAGCAATGTTGACTTAGAAGTCATATCTGCATTCCAAGACTTAAGCCATAAAGCTCTTCTAGCTAAAATAGCTAAAGATATATACCTGACATCAATCCTAATGATATAAAAAATGGCATCACAAAGTTATTAGCATGTTGAAGTTTAACAATGCTATAAGCATTATGGTCTGACACTTGTTGCGCTAAAGCCTCCAACCAGAAGGTGGAAGCTGCAGCAACATCAGCCAAAGAAATAGCAGGTCTAAGAAGATTACCTGAACATAAATAAGCATTCCTTAGAAAGGATTCAAGCTTCCTATCTAAAGGATCCTTAAAAGAAGTACTATCTGCCGTAGGAATAGTAGTACGTTTAGCAAGAGTAGAGATAGCCCCATCAACTTTGGGGATTTTTCCCAAAACTCTAATCTATCAGATGGCAAAGGGTACAATTTCTTAAACCTTGGAGAAGGAGTAAATGAAGTACCCAGACTATTCCATTCCCTAGAAATTACTTCTGAAATAGCATCAGGAACTGGAAAAACTTCTGGAATAACTACATGACTTTTAAAAACTGAATTTAAACGCTTATTAGTTTTAATATCAAGAGGACTAGACTCCTCCATATCTAATGCAATCAACACTTCTTTAAGTAAAGAGCGAATAAACTCCATCTTAAACAAATATGAAGATTTATCAGTGTCAATATCTGAGGCAGAATCTTCTGAACCAGATAGATCCTCATCAGAGATAGATAAGTCAGAATGATGGCGGTCATTTAAAAATTCATCTGAAATATGAGAAGTTTTAAAAGACCTTTTACGTTTACTAGAAGGAGGAATAACAGACAGAGCCTTCCGAATAGAATTAGAAACAAATTCTCTTACATTAACAGGAACATCCTGAACATTAGATGTTGAAGGAACAACAACAGGTAATGGATTATTACTAATGGAAATATTATCCGCGTTAGATAGTTTATCATGACAAATAACACAAACTACAGCCGGAGGAACAGTTACCAAAAGTTTACAACAAATGCACTTAGCTTTGGTAGAACCAACATCAGGCAGCGTCTTTCCAGAAGTAGATTCTGATCCAGGGTCAGGTAGTGACATCTTGCAATATGTAATAGAAAAAAAACAACATATAAAGCAAAATTATCAAATTCCTTAAATGACAGTTTCAGGAATGGGAAAAAATGCAAAACAAAACAAGCCTCTAGCAACCAGAAGCAACTAAAAAGTGAGACTGAAATAATGTGAAAAAAAAACTGGCGCCAAGTATGACGCCCACATTTTTTGGCGCCAAAAAAAGTCTGCAACAAACATGCGTCAAAAATGACAACCACGTGAAAACTTCTGGCGCCGGAAATGACGATATTCTCGTGACAAAAAAGTCTCGCGCCAAAAATGACGCAATAAATTGTAGCATTTTCTGCAACCGCGAGCCTAACAGCCCGCAATTTAGAAGAAAAAAGTCAACTGAAAATTTTAAGGTAAGAAAAATATTCATATGCATTTTCCCAAAAAATGAAACTGACAGTCTGAAAGAAGGAACACTGATTATCCTGAATCATGGCAAATATAAGTTTAAAACATATATTTAGAACTTTACATATAAAGTGCCCAACCATAGCTTAGAGTGTCATGAATAAAATAAGACTTACTTACCCTAAGACACTCATCTACATATAGTAGATAGCCAAACCAGTACTGAAACGAGAATCAGTAGAGGTAATGGTATATAAGAGTATATCGTCGATCTGAAAAGGGAGGTAGGAGAAGAAATCTCTACGACCGATAACAGAGAACCTATGAAATAGATCCCCTAGAGGAAGACCATGGTATTCAAATAGGCAATACTCTCTTCACATCCCTCTGACATTCACTGCACTCAGAGGAAAACCAGGCTTCAGCCTGCTGCGAAGCGCATATAAACGTAGAAATCTAGCACAAACTTACTTCACCATCTCCATGGGAGGCAAAGTTTGTAAAACTGAATTGTGGGTGTGGTGAGGGGTGTATTTATAGGCATTTTGAGGTTTGGGAAACTTTGCCCCTCCTGGTAGGAATGTATATCCCATACGTCACTAGCTCATGGACTCTTGCCAATTACATGAAAGAAAGCTCAATTACAAACTGCTGCCTATGCTCAACTCCTGATGCTTAGAAACCAGATTTTCCTCATTGTTGTACAGAAACCACTCAAATAAGCTACACAACTGAAAAAAGCCCCATCACCAACAGTCCTCAACCCCTTAAAGATTATCTTGGAGTGCTGCCATCCGATTTCTTATATTGCATTATACTTGCGACTTTTTGTTGTGAAGTCCCGGATGGCGTTGTCACCCGTTTGATAAACAGGTGCTGGAGAATTTATATTTCTACAAACATTAATTAACCCCTTCAGCCACAAAGACACATATATATATCCTTAGTTGCCTGTAAGTAAAACTTGGCACGGACCACGTCCAAATTATGCAACATACGCTCCTTCTTAGAAGGTGGTTTAGGACATAAAGGAAGGAACAACAATTTCCTGATTAATATTCTTATTTGACAAAACCTTAGGAAGAAATCCGGGTTTGGTAAGTAAAACCACCTTATCAGAATGAAAAATGAGATAAGGCGATTCATACTGTAACGCCGAAAGCTCAGAAACTCTTCAAGCAGAAGAAATAGCAACCAAAAACAGTACTTTCCAAGATAATAATTTAATATCTATGGAATGCATGGGTTCAAACAGAACCCCTTGAAGAACACAAAGAACTAAATTCAAACTCCAGGGAGGAGTAATAGGTCTAAATACAGGCTTAATTCTAGATAGAGCCTGACAAAAAGACTGAACATCTGGCATATCTGCCAAACGTTTGTGAAACAGAATTGACAAAGCAAAGATTTGTCCCTTTAAGGAACTTGCCGATAACCTTTTCTCCAGTCCTTCTTGGAGACAAGACAGAATCCTAGGAATCATAACTTTACTCCATGAGTAACCCTTGGATTCACACCAATAAAGATATTTACGCCATATCTTATGATAGATTTTTCTAGTGACAGGCTTTCTAGCCTGTATCAAAGTATTGATGACCAAATCAGAGAATCCTCGCTTCGATAAAATCAAGCGTTCAATCTCAACGCAGTCAGCTGCAGAGAAATTAGATTTGGATGTTGGAAAGGACCTTGAATGAGAAGGTCCTGTCTCAAAGGAAGTTTCCACGGTGGCAGAGAGGACATGTCCACTAGATCCGCATACCAAGTCCTGCGTGGACACGCAGGCGCTATCAGGATTACTGAAGCTCTCTCCTGTTTGATTCGAGCAACCACGCCGGGAAGGAGAGGAAATGGTGGAAACACATAAGCTAGACTGAATGACCAAGGCACTGCCAAGGCACCTATCAGTTCGGCCTGAGGATCCCTCGACCTGGATCTGTATCTTGGAAGCTTGGCATTCTGTCAAGATGCCATCAGATCCAATTCCGGTCTGCCCCATCGGAGAATCAGTGAGGCAAACACCTCCGGGTGGAGTTCCCACTCCCCCGGATAAAAGGTCTGTCGACTTAGAAAATCCGCTTCCCAATTCTCTACTCCTGGGAAGTAGATTGCTGACATGCCAAGAGTGGGCCTCCGCCCATCGGATTATCTTGGATACTTCTATCATCGCTAAGGAACTCCTTGTTCCCCCCTGATGATTGATATATGCCACAGTCGTAATGTTTTCCGACTGGAATCTGATGAATTTGGCCGAAGCCAACTGAGGCCACGCCTGAAGCGCATTGAATATTGCTCTCCGTTCCAGAATATTGATTGGAAGTAGAGACCCCACCTGAGTCCAAACACCCTGAGCCTTCAGGGAATTCCAGACTGCACTCCAGCCCAGTAGGCTGGCGTCCGTTGTCACTATCACCCACGAGGGTCTGCGGAAACAAGTCCCCTGGGACAGATGATCCGGTGACAACCACAAAAGAAGAGTCTCTGGTTTCTTGATCTAGATTTATCTGAGGAGATAAATCCGAATAATCCCCATTCCACTGTCCGAGCATGCACAGCTGCAGTGGTCTGAGATGAAAGCGAGCAAACGGAATGATGTTCATTGCCGCTATCATTAATCCAATTACCTCCATACACTGAGCCACTGATGGCCGAGGAATGGACTGAAGTGCTTGGCAAGTATTTAGAATCTTTGATTTTCTGACCTCCGTCAGGAATATTTTCATGGCTACCGAGTCTATCAGAGTTCCCAAGAAAGGAACCCTTGTCTGTGGAACTAGTGAACTCTTCTCTATGTTCACCTTCCAACCGTGAGTTCTCAGAAAGACAACACTGTGTCCGTGTGAGATTTTGTCAGTTGATACGTGGACGCCTGGATTAGAATATCGTCCAGATAAGGCGCCACTGCTATGCCTCGCGGTCTGAGAACCGCCAGAAGAGACCCTAGAACCTTTGTGAAGATTCTGGGTGCTGTGGCTAACCCGAAGGGAAGAGTCACGAACTGATGTTTGTCCAGGAAGGCAAACCTTAGAAACTGATGATGATCCTTGTGGATAGGAATATGAAGGTAAGCATCCTTCAAATCCACGGTAGTCATGACCTTCTTGGATCATTGGTAAGATTGTTCGAATAGTCTCCATTTTGAACGATGGGACTCTGAGAAACTTGTTTAGACATTTGAGGTCTAAGATGGGTCTGAAAGTTCCCTCTTTTTTGGGAACCACGAATAGGTTTGAGTAAAATCCCTGTCCCTGTTCCGATCTTGGAACGGGACAAATTACTTCCATTGTAAAAAGGTCTTTTACACAGCGTAAGAACGCCTCTCTTTTTATCTGGTCTGCAGATAATCTTGAAAGATGAAATCTCCCTCTTGGGAGAAAATCCTTGAATTCCAATTGATAACCGTGGGTCACTATTTCCAGCGCCCAGGGGTCCTGAACATCTCTTGCCCAAGCCTGGGCAAAGAAAGAGAGTCTGCCCCCTACTAGATCCGGTCCCGGATCGAGGGCCGCCCCTTCATGCTGTCTTAGTAGCAGCAGCGGGCTTGGTCTTAGTAGCAGCAGCGGGCTTCTTGGATTGTTTACTTTTATTCCAGTTCTGGTTGGGTCTCCAGACTGACAGATTGGGTAAAATTCCCTTCTTGCTTTGTGGAAGAAGAGGAAGCAGAGGGTCCTCCTTTAAAATTCCGAAAGGAGCGAAAATTATTTTCTTTACCCCTCATCTTAAAGGGACAGTCTATACCAGAATTGTTAATGTTTTAAAAGATAGATAATCCCTTTATTACCCATTCCCCAGTTTTGCATAACCAACACAGTTATAATAATATACTTGTAACCTCTGTGATTATCTTGTATCTAAGCCTCTGCAAACTGCCCCTTTATTTCAGTGCTTTTGACAGACTTGCAGTTCAGCCAATCAGTGCCTGCTCCCAGATAACTTCACGTGCACAGTGTTATCTATATGAAATACGTGAACTAACACCCTCTATTGGTGAAAAACTGTTAAAATGCCTTCTGAAAAGAGGTGGCCTTTAAGGTCTAAGAAATTAGCATATGAACCTCCTAGGTTAAGCTTTCAACTAAGAATACCAAGAGAACAAAGCAAAATTGGTGATAAAAGTAAATTGGAAAATTGTTTAAAATTACATGCTCTATCTGAATCATGAAAACAGAATTTATGTTTACCTGATAAATTACTTTCTCCAACGGTGTGTCCGGTCCACGGCGTCATCCTTACTTGTGGGATATTCTCTTCCCCAACAGGAAATGGCAAAGAGCCCAGCAAAGCTGGTCACATGATCCCTCCTAGGCTCCGCCTACCCCAGTCATTCGACCGACGTTAAGGAGGAATATTTGCATAGGAGAAACCATATGGTACCGTGGTGACTGTAGTTAAAGAAAATAAATTATCAGACCTGATTAAAAAAACCAGGGCGGGCCGTGGACCGGACACACCGTTGGAGAAAGTAATTTATCAGGTAAACATAAATTCTGTTTTCTCCAACATAGGTGTGTCCGGTCCACGGCGTCATCCTTACTTGTGGGAACCAATACCAAAGCTTTAGGACACGGATGAAGGGAGGGAGCAAATCAGGTCACCTAAATGGAAGGCACCACGGTTTGCAAAACCTTTCTCCCAAAAATAGCCTCAGAAGAAGCAAAAGTATCAAACTTGTAAAATTTGGTAAAAGTGTGCAGTGAAGACCAAGTCGCTGCCCTACATATCTGATCAACAGAAGCCTCGTTCTTGAAGGCCCATGTGGAAGCCACAGCCCTAGTGGAATGAGCTGTGATTCTTTCGGGAGGCTGCCGTCCGGCAGTCTCGTAAGCCAATCTGATGATGCTTTTAATCCAAAAAGAGAGAGAGGTAGAAGTTGCTTTTTGACCTCTCCTTTTACCGGAATAAACAACAAACAAGGAAGATGTTTGTCTAAAATCCTTTGTAGCTTCTAAATAGAATTTTAGAGCGCGAACAACATCCAAATTGTGCAACAAACGTTCCTTCTTTGAAACTGGTTTCGGACACAGAGAAGGTACGATAATCTCCTGGTTAATGTTTTTGTTAGAAACAACTTTTGGAAGAAAACCAGGTTTAGTACGTAAAACCACCTTATCTGCATGGAACACCAGATAAGGAGGAGAACACTGCAGAGCAGATAATTCTGAAACTCTTCTAGCAGAAGAAATTGCAACTAAAAACAAAACTTTCCAAGATAATAACTTAATATCAACGGAATGTAAGGGTTCAAACGGAACCCCCTGAAGAACTGAAAGAACTAAATTGAGACTCCAAGGAGGAGTCAAAGGTTTGTAAACAGGCTTAATTCTAACCAGAGCCTGAACAAAGGCTTGAACATCTGGCACAGCTGCCAGCTTTTTGTGAAGTAACACAGACAAGGCAGAAATCTGTCCCTTCAGGGAACTTGCAGATAATCCTTTTTCCAATCCTTCTTGAAGGAAGGATAGAATCTTAGGAATCTTAACCTTGTCCCAAGGGAATCCTTTAGATTCACACCAACAGATATATTTTTTTTCCAAATTTTGTGGTAAATCTTTCTAGTTACAGGCTTTCTGGCCTGAACAAGAGTATCGATAACAGAATCTGAGAACCCTCGCTTCGATAAGATCAAGCGTTCAATCTCCAAGCAGTCAGCTGGAGTGAAACCAGGTTCGGATGTTCGAACGGACCCTGAACAAGAAGGTCTCGTCTCAAAGGTAGCTTCCAAAGTGGAGCCGATGACATATTCACCAGATCTGCATACCAAGTCCTGCGTGGCCACGCAGGAGCTATCAAGATCACCGACGCCCTCTCCTGATTGATCCTGGCTACCAGCCTGGGGATGAGAGGAAACGGCGGGAACACATAAGCTAGTTTGAAGGTCCAAGGTGCTACTAGTGCATCCACTAGAGCCGCCTTGGGATCCCTGGATCTGGACCCGTAGCAAGGAACTTTGAAGTTCTGACGAGAGGCCATCAGATCCATGTCTGGAATGCCCCACAGCTGAGTGACTTGGGCAAAGATTTCCGGATGGAGTTCCCACTCCCCCGGATGCAATGTCTGACGACTCAGAAAATCCGCTTCCCAATTTTCCACTCCTGGGATGTGGATAGCGGACAGGTGGCAGGAGTGAGACTCCGCCCATAGAATGATTTTGGTCACTTCTTCCATCGCTAGGGAACTCCTTGTTCCCCCCTGATGGTTGATGTACGCAACAGTTGTCATGTTGTCTGATTGAAACCGTATGAACTTGGCCCTCGCTAGCTGAGGCCAAGCCTTGAGAGCATTGAATATCGCTCTCAGTTCCAGAATATTTATCGGTAGAAGAGATTCTTCCCGAGACCAAAGACCCTGAGCTTTCAGGGATCCCCAGACCGCGCCCCAGCCCATCAGACTGGCGTCGGTCGTGACAATGACCCACTCTGGTCTGCGGAATGTCATCCCTTGTGACAGGTTGTCCAGGGACAGCCACCAACGGAGTGAGTCTCTGGTCCTCTGATTTACTTGTATCTTCGGAGACAAGTCTGTATAATCCCCATTCCACTGACTGAGCATGCACAGTTGTAATGGTCTTAGATGAATGCGCGCAAAAGGAACTATGTCCATTGCCGCTACCATCAACCCGATCACTTCCATGCACTGAGCTATGGAAGGAAGAGGAACGGAATGAAGTATCCGACAAGAGTCTAGAAGCTTTGTTTTTCTGGCCTCTGTCAGAAATATCCTCATTTCTAAGGAGTCTATTATTGTTCCCAAGAAGGGAACCCTTGTTGACGGAGATAGAGAACTCTTTTCCACGTTCACTTTCCATCCGTGAGATCTGAGAAAGGCCAGGACTATGTCCGTGTGAGCCTTTGCTTGAGGAAGGGACGACGCTTGAATCAGAATGTCGTCCAAATAAGGTACTACAGCAATGCCCCTTGGTCTTAGCACAGCTAGAAGGGACCCTAGTACCTTTGTGAAAATCCTTGGAGCAGTGGCTAATCCGAAAGGAAGCGCCACGAACTGGTAATGCTTGTCCAGGAATGCGAACCTTAGGAACCGATGATGTTCCTTGTGGATAGGAATATGTAGATACGCATCCTTTAAATCCACCGTGGTCATGAATTGACCTTCCTGGATGGAAGGAAGAATAGTTCGAATGGTTTCCATCTTGAACGATGGAACCTTGAGAAACTTGTTTAAGATCTTGAGATCTAAGATTGGTCTGAACGTTCCCTCTTTTTTGGGAACTATGAACAGATTGGAGTAGAACCCCATCCCTTGTTCTCTTAATGGAACAGGATGAATCACTCCCATTTTTAACAGGTCTTCTACACAATGTAAGAATGCCTGTCTTTTTATGTGGTCTGAAGACAACTGAGACCTGTGGAACCTCCCCCTTGGGGGAAGCCCCTTGAATTCCAGAAGATAACCTTGGGAGACTATTTCTAGCGCCCAAGGATCCAGAACATCTCTTGCCCAAGCCTGAGCGAAGAGAGAGAGTCTGCCCCCCACCAGATCCGGTCCCGGATCGGGGGCCAACATTTCATGCTGTCTTGGTAGCAGTGGCAGGTTTCTTGGCCTGCTTTCCCTTGTTCCAGCCTTGCATTGGTCTCCAAGCTGGCTTGGCTTGAGAAGTATTACCCTCTTGCTTAGAGGACGTAGCACTTTGGGCTGGTCCGTTTCTACGAAAGGGACGAAAATTAGGTTTATTTTTTGCCTTGAAAGGCCGATCCTGAGGAAGGGCGTGGCCCTTACCCCCAGTGATATCAGAGATAATCTCTTTCAAGTCAGGGCCAAACAGCGTTTTCCCCTTGAAAGGAATGTTAAGTAGCTTGTTCTTGGAAGACGCATCAGCCGACCAAGATTTCAACCAAAGCGCTCTGCGCGCCACAATAGCAAACCCAGAATTCTTAGCCGCTAACCTAGCCAATTGCAAAGTGGCGTCTAGGGTAAAAGAATTAGCCAATTTGAGAGCATTGATTCTGTCCATAATCTCCTCATAAGGAGGAGAATCACTATCGACCGCCTTTATCAGCTCATCGAACCAGAAACATGCGGCTGTAGCGACAGGGACAACGCATGAAATTGGTTGTAGAAGGTAACCCTGCTGAACAAACATCTTTTTAAGCAAACCTTCTAATTTTTTATCCATAGGATCTTTGAAAGCACAACTATCCTCTATGGGTATAGTGGTGCGTTTGTTTAAAGTGGAAACCGCTCCCTCGACCTTGGGGACTGTCTGCCATAAGTCCTTTCTGGGGTCGACCATAGGAAACAATTTTTTAAATATGGGGGGAGGGACGAAAGGAATACCGGGCCTTTCCCATTCTTTATTAACAATGTCCGCCACCCGCTTGGGTATAGGAAAAGCTTCTGGGAGCCCCGGCACCTCTAGGAACTTGTCCATTTTACATAGTTTCTCTGGGATGACCAACTTGTCACAATCATCCAGAGTGGATAATACCTCCTTAAGCAGAATGCGGAGATGTTCCAACTTAAATTTAAATGTAATCACATCAGGTTCAGCATGTTGAGAAATGTTCCCTGAATCAGTAATTTCTCCCTCAGACAAAACCTCCCTGGCCCCATCAGACTGGGTTAGGGGCCCTTCAGAAACATTATTATCAGCGTCGTCATGCTCTTCAGTATCTAAAACAGAGCAGTCGCGCTTACGCTGATAAGTGTTCATTTTGGCTAAAATGTTTTTGACAGAATTATCCATTACAGCCGTTAATTGTTGCATAGTAAGGAGTATTGGCGCGCTAGATGTACTAGGGGCCTCCTGAGTGGGCAAGACTCGTGTAGACGAAGGAGGGAATGATGCAGTACCATGCTTACTCCCCTCACTTGAGGAATCATCTTGGGCATCATTGTCATTGTCACATAAATCACATTTATTTAAATGAATAGGAATTCTGGCTTCCCCACATTCAGAACACAGTCTATCTGGTAGTTCAGACATGTTAAACAGGCATAAACTTGATAAAGTACAAAAAACGTTTTAAAATAAAACCGTTACTGTCACTTTAAATTTTAAACTGAACACACTTTATTACTGCAATTGCGAAAAAACATGAAGGAATTGTTCAAAATTCACCAAATTTTCACCACAGTGTCTTAAAGCCTTAAAAGTATTGCACACCAAATTTGGAAGCTTTAACCCTTAAAATAACGGAACCGGAGCCGTTTTGAACTTTAACCCCTTTACAGTCCCTGGTATCTGCTTTGCTGAGACCCAACCAAGCCCAAAGGGGAATACGATACCAAATGACGCCTTCAGAAAGTCTTTTCTAAGTATCAGAGCTCCTCTCACATGCGACTGCATGCCATGCCTCTCAAAAACAAGTGCGCAACACCGGCGCGAAAATGAGGCTCTGCCTATGCTTTGGGAAAGCCCCTAAAGAATAAGGTGTCTAAAACAGTGCCTGCCGATATTATTATATCAAAATACCCAAATAAAATGATTCCTCAAGGCTAAATATGTGTTAATAATGAATCGATTTAGCCCAGAAAAAGTCTACAGTCTTAATAAGCCCTTGTGAAGCCCTTATTTACGATCGTAATAAACATGGCTTACCGGATCCCATAGGGAAAATGACAGCTTCCAGCATTACATCGTCTTGTTAGAATGTGTCATACCTCAAGCAGCAAGAGACTGCTCACTGTTCCCCCAACTGAAGTTAATTGCTCTCAACAGTCCTGTGTGGAACAGCCATGGATTTTAGTGACGGTTGCTAAAATCATTTTCCTCATACAAACAGAAATCTTCATCTCTTTTCTGTTTCTGAGTAAATAGTACATACCAGCACTATTTCAAAATAACAAACTCTTGATTGAATAATAAAAACTACAGTTAAACACTAAAAAACTCTAAGCCATCTCCGTGGAGATGTTGCCTGTACAACGGCAAAGAGAATGACTGGGGTAGGCGGAGCCTAGGAGGGATCATGTGACCAGCTTTGCTGGGCTCTTTGCCATTTCCTGTTGGGGAAGAGAATATCCCACAAGTAAGGATGACGCCGTGGACCGGACACACCTATGTTGGAGAAAGTTTATTTTGGCCTAGACTATCCCTTTAACAGACAACCACGAGAAAAGTCGCTCAGGTCCCACACTGGCTGGAGACGCCACCGGAAGTCCAGGGGAAAGAGAAAGGTGTGAAGCCCAGGGGGTGCACTCTGAAACTGCGGACGGTTCCGCCGCAGGAAAATGTAATCAGTAAGAAAAAATCAGCTGCACTTGCAGAGATAAAAAGTAAAAAAGTTAAACTTTATTAGTATACCTTAAAAACAAGGTACATAGAGGCTAGCACAATGAAAATCCTAAAAATTATCCTAGAAATTATTTCCTTCAATTCAGGCCCAAAAAGGGTCTTACCTTTAAATGGAATAGCTAAAAGCTTAGTTTTTGATGACACATCAGTAGACCAAGATTTGAGCCATAACGCTCTACGCGCTAGAATACCAAATCCTGCATTTCCCCCGCTAATTTAGCAATTTGAAAAGCGGCATCAGTAATAAAAGAATTAGCTAACTTGAGAGCCTTAATTCTATCCAAAATGTCATCTAACAGGGTCTCAACCTTAAGAGACTCTTCCAGAGCCTCAAACCAAAAAGCTGCTGCAGTAGTTACTGGAACAATGCAAGCCGTAGGTTGTAAAAGAAAACCCTGATTAATAAATAAATTCTTTAGAAGAGCCTCTAATTTTTTATCCATAGGGTCTTTGAAAGCACAACTGTCCTCAATGGGTATAGTTGTACGCTTAGCCAGGATAGATATTGCTCGAGTCCCGAATGGTGTCTGATATGGGAAACATTTTCTTAAAATAATGAGGGGGAGAAAACGGTATACCTGGTCTATCCCATTCCTTTTTTATAACTTCCGAAATTCTTTTAGGAACCGGAAAAACATCAGTGTAAGTAGGCACTTCTAAATACTTATCCATCTTACACAATTTCTCTGGTGGTATTACAATAGGGTCACAATCATCCAGAGTTGCTAAAACAGGCGGAGGTGTTCAAGCTGAAATTTAAAGGACATAACGTCCGAATCTGTCTGAGGTAATACATTCCCTGAGTCTGAAATTTCTCCCTCAGACAGCAATTCCCTGACCCCCAACTCAGAACACTGTGAGGGTACATCGGAAATAGCTAATAAAGCATCAGAGGATTCAGTATTTACATTAATACCTGACCTACTGCGTTTACCCTGCAACTCTGGTAATTTAGATAATACCTCTGTAAGGGTAGTTGACATAACTGCAGCCATCTCCTGCAGAGTAAAGGAATTAGACGCACTAGAAGTACTTGGCGTCGCTTGTGTGGGCGTTAAAGGTTGTGACACTTGGGGAGAATTTGATGGCATATCCTGATTCTCTTCAGACTGAGAATCATCCTTAGGCACACTTTAAAATATGGTCTTTACAATGTAAGGCTCTTTCAGTACAAGAGGTACACAATGTTAGAGGGGGTTGCACAATAGCTTCTAAACACATAGAACAATGAGATTCCTCAATGTCAGACATGTTGAACAGACTAGTAATAACCACAGAAGTCGTTTAAACACTTTATTGCTTAAAATAAACTTTTGAAAAAAGTGTACTGCGTCTTTAAGCAAATAAAAAGTGAACAATTTTTCCAAAACTGCTTAAATAACGTTAAATTGTCTCAAAATGTATCCAAAAATTACTGCACCCCAGTAGTAAAGGGAGAAATATGGCTCTAAAGTAACTTAGATCAGCAAAATGTCAGTTTACACCAAAAATACCCCAGAGCTGTGGCGCCTAACTGCCCCCAGGGTACTTATAAACGAATTGCCCACACTACGGACCAGAGATACACTGTCCTTGAGCAACCAGAGTTACTGCTTGCTGCTGCCTAGTCAGGATGAAGTGCGCATCTGAGCGCGCAAAAACAAGCCTTGCCCCTTAAGGCCGATGCCGGAGTAGGCCCAAACACAACCGCATGGTGAAGCGATTTTACACACAAGCCAAGTGAAAAACAAAATACACCCCAAAACACATCCCAGTAAGTCATACTTGTTATATTGCAAAAATAAAAACTCTATGAACTGTTTTTCTTTGCCTCTACCATAGTGTCATATAATGCACTTATGTCAACTAGCAAAAAAATAAAGAACAAGGGACTCCAGTAACACCCCTCTGTATAACAGGTCTACTGCTTACCCCATTCCCATACAGGGAAATAAAATGCCAGCCAGTTCTGATACACCAAGTCTCCAACGAAAAAAAGGCTGCACATACCTTAATGCTGCTTGTAGCATGAACACGGTCTCTACACTGAAGATGTCTCTGTGTTACCTCCAGAAGTCTTGTGGGAACCAGCGTGGATCTTAGTTACAGCTGCTAAGATCATCAACCTCAGGGCAGAAATCTTCTTCCATAACCCCCTGAGGAAAATAGTACTCACCGGTACCATTTAAAATAAAAAACTTCTTGATTGAAGAAAATAAAACCAACACCTCACTTTACCTCTTCCTAGTATAACACAGGCAAAGAGAATGACTGGGGGTGGAGGGGAAGGGAGGAGCTATATATACAGCTCTGCTGTGGTGCTCTTTGCCACTTCCTGTTAGCAGGAGGATACTATCCGTGGATTCGTGGTATCTTGTAGAAGAAAACAAAGGGACAGGGAGGGATTGGGAGAAAAAGGGTAGGGTGGGGGGCTCCCCAAATAGCGATTGCTGGAGGCGTGGGGGGAGCACTGCCCTACAGAATGTTTTTTTAAGTAATAATGAAAATCAAACTGTCTGCTAGTAACTAAGATGGTGGTGACCATTGGGGGTGAGGGAGGGAAGAGAGCTGTTTGGGAGGGATCAGGTAGAGATGAGGGGGTGGGAAGTGTCCTCCTCCTGCATCTCCCTCACTGTATTTAGCATATCGATGCCGAATCCGGCTTCTTCCAATCTTCGGGTTCCCCCTTTGGCGTTCAGCTTGTGGGGAACACAACGATTGGAGGAACCCGGATTCGTAATCAATATGCTAAATACAGTAGGAGATGCGGGCGGAGGATCGGCGGTATGTTTACCATAATGCAATGGTAAATATATCAAGATATCATTGTAAAGTTTAATGAATTAAGTGCCCGTTTTTAAGATTATTTTTAGATACTGGGCAGTAATTAAACTTTACAATCACTTTAATCACGTTACACACACATACAGATCTAGAAAAGAATAAGCGACCACTGCAAAATGATCAGTTTCTCTGGTTTTACTATTTATAGGTGTGTGTGAGTAAAATAAACATTTTTATTTTATTCTATAAACTACTGACACAATTTCTCTCAAATACCAAATAAAAATATTGTCATTTAGAACATTTATTTGCAGAAAATGACAACTGGTCAAAATAACAAAAAGGATGCAGTGTTTTCAGACCTTGAATAATGCAAATTAAAAAAAATATCATATTCATTTTTAAACACAGAACTAATGTTTTAATTTAGGAATAACCCTGGTTATCAGTCACAGATTTCATGTGTCGTGTCTTGTCATGCTCTCCACCAGTCTTTCACATTGCTGTTGGGTTACTTTATGCCACTCCTGGCGCAAAAATTCAAGCAGCTTTGCTTTGTTTAATGGTTTGTGACCATCCATATTCCTTATGATCATATTCCAAAGGTTTTCAATGGGGTTCAGGTCTGGAGATTGGGCTGGCTATGATATGATCTTGCTCTGAAGGGCCTCCATGGCTCCATCCACTCTTATCGACCTGGCTGTGTGGCATAGAGCATTGTCCTGCTGGAAAAAAAAAACAATCCTCAGAGTTGGGGAACATTGTCAGAGCAGAAGGAAGCACGTTTTCTTCCACGATAACCTTGTACGTGGCTTGATTTATGCATCCTTCACAAAGATAAATCTGACGATTCTAGCCTTGCTGAAGCACCCCCAGATCATCACCAATCTTCCACCAAATTTCACAATGGGTGTGAGACACTGTGGCTTGTACGCCTCTCCAGGTGTTGGACGAAGCTGAAAATTGGACTCATCAGAGAAGATGACCTTACCCCAGTCTTTATGGCCCAATACTTTCCTTATGGTCATTTGCAAACCTCAGCCTGGCTCCTCTTTGCTTCTAATTGATGAAGGGCTTTTTTTCTAGCTTTGCACGACTTCCGCCCTGCCCCATGGAGCATGATTCGAACTGTCCTTACGGTGCACTTCACCCCAGCTGTAATTTGTTGTTATTTTTGTAGGTCACTTGATGTCATCATACAGTTGTTGAGTGATATTCAAATGAGTTGGCAGTCATTCAAGGCAGTGCAGTCTCGTTTTTGCCCTCTGCCGCTCTGTAGCTTTGTTGTCCCCAATGTCTGCTGCTTGGCCTTGCTCTTATGTATCACCATCTATGAAATTTTAAGGATGCAAACAACCTGACTTCACTGGATCTTCTTTTCCTCACTCAAAACTTTTCTTTTCCACTCTTTGGCCTGTTTTTTTCATTCAAATTCAGTACTACTAGCACTGTTTTTGCCATTCAGCTGGTCATATATAATATAATAAATGCACTAAATGACAATATTTTAATTTGGGAGAATTGTCAGTAGTTTAAAGAATAAAGCAAAAATGTTAATTTTACTCAGACATACCTATAAATAGTAAACCAGAGAAACTGATAATTGTGCAGTGGTCTCTCTTTTTTTCCATAGCAGTATATATATATATATATATATATATATATATATATATATATATATATATATATATATATATATATATATATATATATATATATATAGTGTCCAATTCCAAAAACAGGCACTCAATTCAATGGTCTTGTAGAAAATATCAAATTTTATTCAGCAAGAGTTAAGTGACATAACTATGGGGCTTATACGTGCAACATCTTAACATTTTTTATGTTTAATATTAGGGATCTAATATGCGTATTTGCTATATACATAGTCGTAACATCTAGCAAACGTTATGATTTTAGTACCTTATTATGTTGATTATGTTAGTTATACTTAAGGTGTATCGACCTTGTAGCATAAGACTCCCTTTTAGCCCTGTAAAATAGGTGAAGTGGCGTTATTTGGATACAATGTATACAATGCGTCGCTATGACAACGTATCAATAAACGTCACAGCGACAGCGGTTGCTGATGATGTCACTTACACGTGGCTATGGGACAGCTGAGTGTTTATGTCAACTAAGCTGCTATATAAGCTTGGTCAAAATGCTTACTTGTTTTTAGTTTTTTTTTGTATAAAGACCTTTTTTATGACATTTAACAAAGGCGCATGAATGCGCGAAACGTTATGTCACTTGCTGAATAAAATTTGATATTTTTTACAAGACCATAGAGTGCCTGTTTTTGGAATTGGACTTTGGATAAGTGGAGATATATATAATTACCAACCCGCCACTCTCCTTATTCAGTTATTAATTGGACCCTTGTAACATTTCAGGGATCAAGTATACCCCTCTTCTGCCCTAAAGAAGGGGAAACTTGTTTCCTTGGAAATGTCACAAGGGTCCAATGAAAAGCTGAATAAGGAGAGTGCTTCGCTGGTAATTTCACCTTGGACATATCTGTTAAAGGGACATGGAATAGTGTATTAACTGAGCACCCAAAAATGTTTTGTTTTGTAGGAGGGCAACCACTAGCAAGTATATATATAATATATATATATATATATATATATATATATATATTATGGGGTGCTGGTAATACACTATTCAATGTCTAAGGTGAAATTACCAGCGGGCCACTCTTTTTATTCAACTTTTTATTGGACCCTTATGAAGTTTCCCCTTCTTCCGGTCTGTATGTATGGGGTACTTGTAAAGCGCGGCTAATCAACCGTAAGGGTCTCAAGGAGCTGCCGACCTCGGAAGGATGACCTCTCCAGGGATTGAACCTGCAACCCTTGGGCTGCTACAGAGCTCAGCCACAGTGCCTTAGCATGCTGAGCTATCTGTCAGGTCTTGTTCCCTGCACTGGATACTCATGGAGACGCGTTTTGCACATGGACACATTGTAACAAGGTTATACTACAGAATGTGATGTCTTGAAAAATGTAATAAAAGCCGAAACGTCGACTTGATATGCAACTGCTTAGATTATTTTTTTTAATGGATACAAAATAAAATATGTAATACAAGAAAAGTGTATAGAATCGTCCCTCTGCTGAACCCTATCCCAAAAAATAAGATTTATGCTTACCTGATAAATCCCTTTCTTTTTGGATATGGGGAGTCCACGGGTTCATCAATTACTGTTGGGAATACCACTCCTGGCCTGCAGGAGGAGGCAAAGAGTGCCACAGCAAAGCTGTTAAGTATCACTTCCCCACCCATAACCCCCAGTCATTCGACCGAAGGTAAATGGAAGTAACACAAGGTGTACCAAGGCCTGACAAAAAGATTGCACATCTGGCACGCCTGCCAGACGCTTATGCAACAAAACAGATCATGCAGAAATCTGACCTTTCAGAGTACTGACTGACAAACCTTTCTCCAGACCTTCCTGAAGAAAAGACAGAATACTAGGAATCCGGACCCTACTCCAAGAGTATCCCTTAGAATCACACCAATAAAGGTATTTATTCCATACCATATGGTAAATCTTACGAGCAACAAGCTTGCGAGCTTGCAGCATGGTCTCAATGACTGACTCTGAAAAAAAACATGCTTAGGAAGCACTAAGCATTCAATCTCTAAGCAGTCAGCTTCAGAGAAATGAGATTTGGATGGAGGAAGGGACCCTGAAGTAGAAGATCCTTCCTTAGAGGTAATCTCCACGGAGGGAGAGATGACATCTCCACTAGGTCTGCATACCAGATCCTGCGAGGCCACGCTGAAGCTATAAGAATCACTGATGCCCTCTGTTTGATACGAGCAATGACTCGTGGAAGGAGAGCAAACAGAGGAAACAGATATGCTAGACTGAAATCCCAAGGTACCACCAGAGCATCTATCTGAAATGCCTGTGGGTTCCTTGACCTTGAACCGTACTTTGGAAGTTTGGGATTTTGCCAAGACGCCATCAGATCCAACTCCTGCAGCCCCCATTTGAGGGTTAAGTTGGAGAACACCTCCAGATGGAGTTCCCACTCCCCGGGGTGAAAAGTCTGTGTGCTCAGAAAATCCGCTTCCCAGTTGTCTACTCCTGGAATGTGGATGGCAGATAGACAGCAATTGTGAGCTTCCGCCCACTGAATAATCCGAGTGACCTCTCTCATGGCTAAGGAAGTCCGAGTTCCTCCCTGGTGATTGATGCAAGCCACTGAGATTATGTTGTCTGACTGGAACCTGATCAACTGGGCTAGAGACAACAGAGGCCAAGCCATCAGAGAATTGTAAATCGCTCTCAACTCCAAGATGTTGATGGGGAGAGCAGACTATTCCTGAGTCCAAAGTCCCAGCGTCTGTAACGAGTCCCAAACTGCTCCCCATCCCAGCAGACTGGCGTCCGTGGTCACAATCACCCAGGAAGGTCTCCGAAAGCCTGTGCCCTGAGACAGATGTTCCTCAGACAACCACCAATGGAGAGTCTCTTGTCAACTGGTTTAGATCTATCCTCTGAGACATATCTGCATGATCCCCATTCCATTGTCTGAGCATGCACAACTGTAGGGCTCTCAAATAGAAACAAGCAAAGGGAATGATGTCAATGGAGGCCACCATCAGACCTATTACCTTCATACACTGAGCCACTGATGGTCGAACAGTTGACTGTAGAGAGAGGCAAGTGGAATGAATTTTGGTACGAAAGAACCTTTTCCTCCCGTAATATCAGAGATAATTTCAGGTTGGGTCCAAACAAGGGGTCCAAACAAGGTCATACCCTTGTAAGGAATCGCCAGCAGCTTAGATTTGGAGGAAACATCCGCTGACCAAGATTTCAACCACAATGCTCTGCATGCTAGCACAGCAAAACCAGAAATCTTAGCACCCAACTTAATGGCCTGCAAGGCAGCGTCAGTAATAAAGGAATTGGCCAACTTAAGAGCCTTAAACCTATCTTGGATTTCCTCTAAAGGAGTCTCAACCTGAAGAGATTCAGACAAGGCATCGAACCAATAGGCTGCAGCACTTGTCACAGTTGCAATACATATCGTAGGTTGCCATTGAAGGCCTTGATGAACATACTTTTTCTTTAAATAAGCCTCCAGCTTTTTGTCCATTGGGTCTTTAAAAGAACAACTGTCCTCAATTGGAATAGTCGTTCTCTTAGCCAGAGTAGAAATGGCCCCTTCTACTTTAGGCACTGTTTGCCAAGAATCCTTGATGCAGTCAGCAATAGGAAACATTTTTTAAAAAACTTGAGAAGGAGAAAAAGGAATCCCAGGCCTCTCCCATTCCTTTGCTATAATCTTTGTGGCACAGGAAAGACCTCCACCGAGGAGGGAACATCAACGTTTTTTTTAGCTTGTCAGATTTCCTAGGGATGACAGTAGTAGGAATATCTGAGTCATCAAGTGTAGCTAAAACCTCTTAACAGTACACAGAGGTGTTCAATCTTAAATTTGAAGGACACGACGTCAGCATCAGATGAAGGAATTATGCTGTCTGCATCTGAAATTTCACCCTCAGAGGCTACTGACGTATCTTCCTCATCAGACTTATGAGAAAGGGCAACCTGGATAGCAGAAGTCGGAACAGCAACCTTAGAATCTGAATCTCTAAACTTCCTCTTGCGTTTACCCTGAAGTTTGGGAATGGCAGCTAAAGCCGCAGAGGATACTTGAGCAGCAATCTCTGCTTGCAAATAAATTCCTCCAGGAGATGGAGGGGAACTGCAGGGCACTGCATGTGACACCATTAAGGCTTGGAACGTCTGTGGATAAGACTGTGGCATTGACTGAACAGCATCACCCCGAGAAACTGTTGGCTTAGAAACAAAAAGTTTATCTTTATTTTTTAATATTCTGTCTATACATGAGGAACAAAAAGGCAATGAAGGTACAATTTGACTATCCATGTAGATTAAACATTTATCAATGGTAACAGCATCCTGATCCATAATGCAGAAAAACAAAACACCACCAAAAACAAAATAAAAATATAGCTGCAAGCAGCAATAGAGGTGGCCAGCGCATTATTTTTGCAATGCCATATAAGTAGTTATGTCACAAAATAAAGCTATATAACAACTGTTTACAGTTCTAACATAAGCATTTGTAAAAAAAACACATTTTCGAAATGTTTGCATTTTTTAAAATGGCTGCCACACCATGTGACCTATACTTTCAACATGAACAAATGTAACTCTAGGTGACAATATATGGTTATACAGCAAATTTCACAGTTTTAACATAAGCGGTTGGAAAGAAAAGAAAGTTTCAAAATTTTTGCGTAAACCAATATGGCTGCCACAGCTTGTGACTAATTCCTTCAACATGAACAACTGTGACTCTAGGTCACAATATAAGACTGTACAGCAAATTTCACAGATCTTACATAAGCTGTTGCAGAGAAAATAGACTTTCGAAATTTTCGCGTAAACCAAGATGGCTGCCCGATCGTAAGATATACAGCCTCTATATTATGCACAATAGTGCTCACTATAGATGTCAATAAACATGGTAAAAATAAAGCATTTTTGGAAAACGTTTTTTGTTTTATTATGAATTTAAATATATCGTTAAGCAATTTTGAACAATTCAAAATGGCTGCCAAACCACATGACGTATCAACTTCTCTTGAACAAATCTGAATGTTAGTCATAAGATAACTCTATAAACAAAATTTCAAGTCTGTCCCATAAGCAGTTTCGGAGAAGAAGATTTTTATAGTTTTTAAAAATGGCGCATACGAAACAAAATGGCCACCAAGCTATACAATGTATGGCTTTCAAATTGCATATACTAATGCTCACTATAGACCTCTACAATTTGCAGAAGTTTCATGAAAATTTGCAAATATTTTATTTCACGAAGGCGACTGCGCAATGCGAATTTTAACTGCAATATTGTCTTTAAGGGTTATGACTATGTGTAATCATGTGTCTATTACACTGTAATATTGTTAAATATTGTAAAACTTATGTATAAAGTGCAAAATTACGCAATTAAATGGCGATATAAAGGTTAATGTCTCACAGCAGCCATGTTGATTATGGAAAAATCGCAATTTTAACAATCTTGGTAGAGCACCTTACAAGGAGCATACTTGCAAAATTGCGCTTTATTGCACTAAGCGGTTTAAGAGAAGAAGATATTTAAAGATTTTCGCAAAATGCAAGATGGTTGCTACATCATGTGACCAAGTCACTTCTGTTGAGCAATGGCAAATCTATATCATAGCAGCACTAAGCACAGCAAGTTTCAAAGTTGTAACATAAGCAGTTCCAGAGCTAAAGATTATTAAGCAGTTCTCGAAATTTGACGCAAAAAACAATATGGCTGCGTAACCTTATGACCTATAAGTTCAATATTGCATGAGATGTAGCATTGTCATAGGCTGTACCAGCATACCTGATTTCAAGAGTTTAGCATAAGTAATTTGTGTTTTGTGAGCAATTGACTCAAAAGAGGAAGTATTGAATTACAAATAATTACAATAAACATAAAACCGATATTGCTGCCGCATCATATGACTGATTCTCTCCTAATGAGCAAATATGAATCTAAGTAACAATATAAGACTGTACAGCAAATTTCACAGTTCTTACATAAGCGGTTGCAGAGAAAATAGACTTTCGAAATTTTCGCGTAAACCAAGATGGCTGCCCGATCGTAAGATATACAGCCTCCATATTACGCACAAAAGTGCTCACTATAGATGTCAATAAACATGGCAAAAATAAAGCATTTTTGTAAAACGGTTTTTGTTTTATTATTAATTTAAATATATCGTTAAGCAATTTTGAACAATTCAAAATGGCTGCCAAACCACATGACATATCAACTTTTCTTGAACAAATCTGAATGTTAGTCATAAGATAACTCTATAAACAAAATTTCAAGTTTGTCCCATAAGCGGTTTCGGAGAAGAAGATTTTTATAGTTTTTAAAAATGGCGCATACGAAACAAAATGGCTGCCAAGCTATACAATGTATGGCTTTCAAATTGCACATACTAATGCTCACTATAGACCTCTACAATTTGCAGAAGTTTCATGAAAATTTGCAAATGTTTTACTTCCCGAAGGCGACTGCGCAATGCGAATTTTAACTGCAATATTGTCTTTAAGGGTTATGACTATGTGTAATCATGTGTCTATTACACTGTAATATTGTTAAATATTGTAAAACTAATGTATAAAGTGCAAAATTACGCAATTAAATGGCGATAAAAAGGTTAATGTCTCACAGCAGCCATGTTGATTATGGAAAAATCGCAGTTTGAACAAACTTGGTAGAGGACCTTGCAAGGAGCATATGTGCAAAATTGCGCGTCATTGCACTAAGCGGTTTAAGAGAAGAAGATGTTTGAATATTTTCGCAAAATGCAAGATGGCTGCCACATCATGTGACCAAGGCACTTCTCTTGAGCAATAGCAATTTTAGGTCATAGTAGCACTAGCCACAGTGAGTTTCAAAGTTGTAACATAAGCAGTTCCAGAGCTAAAGATTTTTAAGCCGTTGTCGAAATTTGGCGCAAAAAGCAATATGGCTGCCAGAGCATGTGACCTAAGAGTTCAATTTTGCATGAGATGTAGCACAGCAATAGGCTGTACCAGCATACCTGATTTTAAGAGCTTTGCAAAAACAGTTAAGCAGTTATGGGCAATTGAATACAAAGCTTGGCGGAATAAAAATAATAATAATAATAATAATAATCCGAACAATAACAATAGGTTGTCCTGCAACTTTGTTGCTGGCCACCTAAAAATGTGCACTTCAGACCGGAAGAGGAGCCTAGGAAAATGGAGCCGCATCCTGTGACGCATTTTCAAATGTCATCTGAGGAGAATCGCAATATGCGATCTAAATGTTTGCAATCCTACACATATTTTCCTTAATAAAGTTTCTGAATTATGCCAACCTAATAAGATTAACCCCTGAGATACCGGAGTTAACTTAAAGTGTGTCACTATGCATAGTGCTTGCCTCTGCCTGAAATAATCCTGACTACAGGATACTTGTCCCATATGTGTGCTGGTTTAATAAAACATGTTTAACCCTCATTGTTAACATAACAGTGCCAGCCTCATATCCACCCCAGATTAGGCACTTACCTGCATTTCTGTCAGGGAGATAACCCTCACAGTATGGAAGGATGCCACTACTTACAGGGACCTGTGGAAATAAGAAAGAACAGAATAAGCCTACTCTGGCTTTCTATATCAGGGCAGCAAAATGTTAGGAAAACACAGCGAAGTCCACTCCACAAGTTCCTAACTGCTCTAAAGCCACCATTGCCCTATTGAAGAGGCTGACATGGAGCACAGCTATACCCAATCTTGAAGGGAAAGATCAGAGCAAACCTACTCTGGCTTTCAAAATAATAAAATCTTGATTGAAGTGAAATTCATCAGACACTAAAAACGTCACCTCCTCCTTGCACCGAAGGCAAAGAATAACTGGGGGTTATGGGTGGGGAAGTGATACATAACAGCTTTGCTGTGGTGCTCTTTGCCTCCTCCTGCAAGCCAGGAGTGGTATTCCCAACAGTAATTGATGAACCAGTGGACTCACCATATCTTAGAAAAGAAATACCATAATTTCCCCCAATAACTGAAGGTGTTTGTCAAAATAGTAAGAGTGGGATGGGAAGCGCTAGAAAAGCTAGGGTATAGATATATGATGTTCTAAATAAAAGTTATATTACCGCAGATCTAAGTTTTAAAATCAGATTTTACTAGTCATATATAAAACACCAGATTATACTGTTCATACATAAAATCCAAGTCGTTAAAAAGGAATACAATCTAAAAGGAATACAATCTAAAAGGAATACAATCTAAAAGGAATACAATCTAAAAGGAATACAATCTAAAAGGAATACAATCTAAAAGGAATACAATCTAAAAGGAATACAATCTAAAAGGAATACAATCTAAAAGGAATACAATCTAAAAGGAATACAATCTAAAAGGAATACAATCTAAAAGGAATACAATCTAAAAGGAATACAATCTAAAAGGAATACAATCTAAAAGGAATACAATCTAAAAGGAATACAATCTAAAAGGAATACAATCTAAAAGGAATACAATCTAAAAGGAATACAATCTAAAAGTTGTGGCCACAACTTAAAACGATACTCTATTGATTGTCCCAGATGCAGAGCTAAAACTCCTCTCTCGCTGTATGTGTATGGTGGATATAATAATCCTAAAAGGTCCGTTTCCATAGCAAAAGTCACAACCGGGATTACCCGGATCCTCTTACCGGAGCTCCAATAGTCTAGTCTCCTTTCCATGGGTTGTGGAAGGGTTGTGTTCCGGTTGCCTTAAGGAGTAGTTTGCTGGTATGTTACCTGTTTTGCGGTCCCAGCGTTCTCCAATTCCCTGGCAACTCCTCCTACCCAATAATGTGTGGTTTTCGCTCACATGATCTCGGAGGACCAATCGGGTAACCGTCTAGAGGAAGTTACTCCAGATATCAGTCAAAGTTGTCCAATATTCAATCGGTGTGTATATTTGAACGCTCAGTCTTTATGTTAAAAGCTAAAAATCCTTACAGATCATCTACTTGGAGTCACAATCATTGAGTGTGTGCTTGTGGGTAGGTTTGCACAATACTGAGTCGTCTACTATTGGACTTTATAACAAAAACACAACCAGAGCCCTTTATATTTGGACAATCAAAGAAGGGGAGGAGTTATGAAAATACATAAAAGTCTAGCCAAAAATCCAATAAGATAAGTCTTGGTAAAGGCGCAGTACCGCACCAAAAACACGTAGATGATCTGTAAGGATATTCTGGCTTTTAACGAAGACTGAACGTTCAAATATACACACCGATTGAATATCGGACAAATTACTAATATCTGGAGTAACTTCCTCTAGATGGTTACCCTATTGGTCCTCCGAGATCACGTGAGCGAACACCACACGTGATTGGGTAGAAGGAGTTGCCGGGGGAATTGGAGAATGCAGGGACCGCAAAACAGGTAACGTACCAGCAACCACTGCTAAAGGCAACCGGAACACAACCTTTCCACAACCCCGGGAGAGGAGACAAGACCATTGGAAGTCCGGTAAGAGGATCCGGGTAAGCCTGGTAGTGACTTTTGCTACGGAAACAGACCTTTTGGGATTTTTATATCCACCACATATATACAGCGAGAGAGCAGTTTCAGCTCTGCATCTGGGACAATCAGAGTATCGTTTTAAGTTGCGGCCACAACTTTAAGATTTTAGATTGTATTCCTTTTTAACGACTTGGATCTTATGTATGAACAGTATAATCTGGTGTTTTATATAGGACTAGTAAAATCTGATTTTAAAACTTAGATCTGCTGTAATATAACTTATTTAGAACATCATATATCTATACCCTAGCTTTTCTAGCACTTCCCATCACACTCTTACTATTTTGACAAAATAAAACATGGACCTTTTAAAGTTCCTGTGAGTACCCTACTATATATGCTATATATGTGCAAATCCAGATCTTAGTGTGTTGCGATTTCACAAAAAGAAATCTGGTTCTGAAAAGAGCCGAATGCCACGAGTGGCTGCCTTTTTCCTGCCAAACGCACGTAAGAGGTCCAGTGAGCAAGGTAGCACGCATTCTGAAGTACCACCACCTGCCCGATGTAAAGTTAAAATCCACAAGCCACGGAATAAAAAGGGCAATAACTAAGCATGTTTAGTGTAGGATTCATGATTTGACATAGTATGTCACAACTACTATTTAATGATGGGAAAGTTATAAAGGCAAATTAGTTTGAGGATT
The DNA here is from genome assembly GCF_027579735.1 of Bombina bombina. NCBI lineage: Eukaryota > Metazoa > Chordata > Amphibia > Anura > Bombinatoridae > Bombina > Bombina bombina. Next base: position 1,150,916,412 of record NC_069503.1, on the reverse strand, counting down.
GGAATATGGATATACAAATAATTTCTTAGCTTGTGTAGTTCGCAGTAGGAATCACATAACTATGTAATTCTCAGCATGAAGATGCTGTCTTGATAAGAATAAATCAATGACTCTTTAGCAATGGGGACCAGAAAAACAAAGGTTAGTCATGTAATGGACAGGGAATGCGACACCACAAACTGACATTTGTGCATAGCACAGACATAGGGCAGGACACAAAAATAACATAGTTGGATGAAACATAAAATTAGGCAGCACATTTAGATACTATCTGGATTTAACCTACATGCTTATGGGAGTTTGTCAGTTTCTCAAAAAATATAAGGGCCATGGAGAGATAGATGTGCCAGCTAAATATGCCGTTAGATGGAGGTTCTCACAAACACTAGCTACAAAATAACTTTACAGACTTGCAGTACAACCTTTGGACCAAAAGTAACTTAGCTATTTCACAGCATACCAGTTACACAGAACAGCAAAAATGGATTACCCTGCCAGTAATAAAGAGGGAGCAGAAAGGAACAAGCTGGGAGCCCTAGGCCAGTAGTCTGTGCAATGCCTCCTGATAAGCTGAGGCACCTAGGTAAACTGTACAGAACAGAGCAGTATAGGGTGTGAGGTTATTAGATGTCATAAAAAGTAGGGACCACAGATCATAGAATTATCTCATATCTGTTAAGGGGACATTAAGCAGTGTAAGTTGCAGAACTTTGTAAACAGCAATAATTTACTTTTAAATTAAAATGCATTGATATATGCCAGCAGGGATTTTTCACAGAAAATAACATTTTGGTGCGTTTCCAGATCCCTGACTATAGAAAACACAAAATTACTTGTGTCTGGCCTATTAAAGTGATGGTAAACAACAGAAATTAAAGGGACAGCCAACTCTAAAATTGTTATGGTTTAAAAACATAAATTATGCTTACCTGATAATTTAATTCCATTCTGTATGAGAAGAGTCCACAGCAGCATTCCTTACTGTTGGGAAATACTGAACCTGGCCATCAGGAGGAGGAAAATACTCCCCCCACGTTCCTCCTATCCCAGTCATTCTACCAAGGGAACAAGGAACAGTAGGAGAAATATTAGGGTAGAAATGGCGCCGGAAGAGAAAAAACTAATTTTGGTCCGAGGGCCGTGGACTCTCCTCATACAGAAGGAAATAAAATTATTAGTTAAGCATAATTTATATTTTCCTTCTTAATATGAGAATAGTCCACAGTATCATTCCTTACTGTTGGGAAAACTATACCCAAGCTCTAGAGTACACAGAATGCTAACGGGACGGGTAAAAGAAATGCGGACCCTAATCTGAGTGCACCACAGCCTGCAAAACCTTTCTCCCAAAAGCTGCTTCAGCCGAAGCAAAAACATCAAATTTGAAGAATTTTGAAAAAGTGTGTAAGGAGGACCAGGTACAAATCTGATCCGTAGAGGCCTCATTCTTAAAGGCCCAAGAGGAAGCCACCGCTCTAGTGGAATGAGACATAATCCTTTGAGGAGGTCTAAGACCCGCTGACTCGTAAGCTAAGCGTATAACACTCCAACTAAAAAGATAAGGAAGTCGAAGAGGCCTTCAGACCCTTACGCTTCCCAGAGAAGATAACAAATAAGGAAGAAGTTTGCCTAAAATCCTTAGTAGCTTGAAGATAAAAAAAACTTCAAAGCTCGAACAACATCCAGATTATGAAGTAAACGTTCTCCGAAGGAGGATTAGGACACAAGGGAGGAACCACAATCTCCTGATTGATGTTACGATCAGACACCACCTTAGGAAGAAAACCCAAGCGGGTACGTAGAACAGCCTTATCCTTGTGAAACACCAGGTAAGGAGGTTTACATTGCAAGGCCGCCATCTCAGAAACTATGCATGCCGACGCAATAGCCAATAGAGAAAGAACCTTCCAGGACAACAATTTAATGTCAAGCGAATGCATAGGCTCACACTGAGCCCGTTACAAAAATGTTAGAACCAGATTCAAACTCCAAGGTGGAGCGTTAGATCTAAACACAGGTCTGATCCTGATGAGCCTTAATGAAGGATTGCACGTCAGGGAGCTCAGCGAGTCTCTTGTGCATCAAAATAGAAAGGGACAAAATCTGTCCCCTCAGGGACCTGGGAGAAAGGCCCTTCTCCAGACCCTCCTGGAGAAAGGAAAGAATCCTGGCAGTCTTGACCTTATGTCAGGTGAAACCACGCTCTTCACACCAGAATAAGTAAGATCTTCACACCTTATGGTAGATGCGAAGAGTAACCGGCTTACAAGCCTGAATAAGAACGTCAATAACCCTCTCAGAGAAACCTCTCTTGGCTAAGACTAAGCGTTTAATCTCCATGCAGTCAGCCTCAGAGAATCTAGATTTTGATGAACAAAGGAACCCTGTTCCAGCAGATCCCTGCAACAAGGTAACCTCCATGGAGGAGATAAGGACATCCACACCAGGTCCACGAACCACATCCTTCGCAGCCACAATGGCACAATCAGTATCACTGATGCATGGTCCTGCTTGATGCGGGTTACTACACGAGGGAGAAGTGGTAACGGTGGAAAAATGTAAATGGCATTGAACCTCCAAGAAACTGCTTAATGCATATATTAGCTCCGCCTGAGGATCTCTGGACCGCGACCCATATCTGGGTAGCTTGGAGTTGAGCCAGGACGTCATGAGATCTATCTCCGGCGTCCCCCATCTGTTGCAAATCTCCGAAAACACCTTGGGATCTAGAGACCATTCCCCCGGATGAAAACATAATTTATGCTTACCTGATAAATTCCTTTCTCCTGTAGTGTAGTCAGTCCACGGGTCATCATTACTTCTGGGATATTAACTCCTCCCCAACAGGAAGTGCAAGAGGATCACCCAAGCAGAGCTGCTATATAGCTCCTCCCCTCTACGTCACACCCAGTCATTCGACCGAGAACCAAACGAGAAAGGAGAAACTATAGGGTGCAGTGGTGACTGGAGTATAATTTAAAAATTTAGACCTGCCATAAAAAACAGGGCGGGCCGTGGACTGACTACACTACAGGAGAAAGGAATTTATCAGGTAAGCATAAATTATGTTTTCTCCTGTTAAGTGTAGTCAGTCCACGGGTCATCATTACTTCTGGGATACCAATACCAAAGCTAAAGTACACGGATGACGGGAGGGACAGGCAGGATCTTTATACGGAAGGGACCACTGCCTGAAGAACCTTTCTCCCAAAAACAGCCTCCGAAGAAGCAAAAGTGTCAAATTTGTAAAATTTGGAAAAAGTATGAAGAGAAGACCAAGTTGCAGCCTTGCAAATCTGTTCAACAGAGGCCTCGTTCTTAAAGGCCCAAGTGGAAGCCACAGCTCTAGTGGAATGAGCTGTAATTCTTTCAGGAGGCTGCTGTCCAGCAGTCTCATAGGATAAACGTATTATGCTACGAAGCCAAAAAGAGAGAGAGGTAGCAGAAGCTTTTTGACCTCTCCCCTGTCCAGAATAAACGACAAACAGGGAAGAAGTTTGGAGAAAATCTTTAGTTGCCTGCAAATAAAATTTCAGGGCACGGACTACATCTAGATTGTGCAGAAGTCGTTCCTTCTTTGAAGAAGGATTAGGACACAATGATGGCACAACAATCTCTTGATTGATATTCTTGTTAGTGACAACCTTAGGCAAAAACCCAGGTTTAGTACGCAGAACTACCTTATCTGAATGAAAAATCAGATACGGAGAATCACAATGTAAGGCTGATAACTCAGAGACTCTACGAGCCGAGGAAATAGCCATTAAAAACAGAACTTTCCAAGATAACAGCTTGATATCAATGGAATGAAGGGGTTCAAACGGAACACCCTGTAAAACGTTAAGAACTAAATTTAAGCTCCATGGTGGAGCAACAGTTTTAAACACAGGCTTAATCCTGGCCAAAGCCTGGCAAAAAGCCTGAACGTCTGGAACTTCTGACAGACGTTTGTGTAAAAGAATGGACCGAGCTGAGATCTGTCCCTTTAAGGAACTAGCAGATAAACCCTTTTCTAAACCTTCTTGTAGAAAAGACAATATCCTAGGAATCCTAACCTTACTCCATGAGTAACTCTTGGATTCGCACCAATGTAAGTATTTACGCCATATTTTATGGTAAATCTTTCTGGTAACAGGCTTCCTAGCCTGTATTAAAGGTATCAATAACTGACTCCGAAAAACCACGCTTTGATAAAATCAAGCGTTCAATTTCCAAGCAGTCAGCTTCAGAGAAATTAGATTTTGATGTTTGAAAGGACCCTGAATTAGAAGGTCCTGTTTCAGAGGCAGAGACCAAGGTGGACAGGATGACATGTCCACTAGATCTGCATACCAGGTCCTGCGTGGCCACGCAGGCGCTATCAGAATCACCGATGCTCTCTCCTGTTTGATCCTGGCAATCAATCGAGGAAGCATCGGGAAGGGTGGAAACACATAGGCCATCCCGAAGGTCCAAGGTGCTGTCAAAGCATCTACCAGGACTGCTCCCGTGTCCCTGGACCCGTAACAAGGAAGCTTGGCGTTCTGGCGAGACGCCATGAGATCTATCTCTGGTTTGCCCCAAAGTCGAAGTATTTGGGCAAAGATCTCCGGATGAAGTTCCCACTCCCCCGGATGAAAAGTCTGACGACTTAGGAAATCCGCCTCCCAGTTCTCCACTCCAGGAATGTGGATCGCTGACAGGTGGCAAGAGTGAGACTCTGCCCAGCGAATTATCTTTGATACTTCCATCATCGCTAGGGAGCTTCTTGTCCCTCCTTGATGGTTGATGTAAGCTACAGTCGTGATGTTGTCCGACTGAAACCTGATGAACCCCCGAGTTGTTAACTGAGGCCAAGCCAGAAGGGCATTGAGAACTGCTCTCAATTCCAGAATGTTTATTGGAAGGAGACTCTCCTCCTGAGTCCATGATCCCTGAGCCTTCAGGGAATTCCAGACAGCGCCCCAACCTAGTAGGCTGGCGTCTGTTGTTACAATTGTCCAATCTGGTCTGCTGAATGGCATCCCTCTGGACAGATGTGGCCGAGAAAGCCACCATAGAAGAGAATTTCTGGTCTCTTGATCCAGATTCAGAGTAGGGGACAAATCTGAGTAATCCCCATTCCACTGACTTAGCATGCACAATTGCAGCGGTCTGAGATGTAGGCGTGCAAAGGGTACTATGTCCATTGCCGCTACCATTAAGCCGATTACCTCCATGCATTGAGCCACTGACGGGTGTTGAATGGAATGAAGGACACGGCAAGCATTTTGAAGCTTTGTTAACCTGTCTTCTGTCAGGTAAATCTTCATTTCTACAGAATCTATAAGTCCCCAAGAAGGGAACTCTTGTGAGTGGTAAGAGAGAACTCTTCTCTTCGTTCACCTTCCACCCATGCGACCTTAGAAATGCCAGTACTAACTCTGTATGAGACCTGGCAGTTTGAAAGCTTGACGCTTGTATCAGAATGTCGTCTAGGTACGGAGCCACCGAAATTCCTCGCGGTCTTAGTACCGCCAGAAGAGAGCCCAGAACCTTTGTGAAGATTCTTGGAGCCGTAGCCAAACCGAATGGAAGAGCTACAAACTGGTAATGCCTGTCTAGGAAGGCAAACCTTAGATACCGGTAATGATCTTTGTGAATCGGTATATGAAGGTAGGCATCCTTTAAATCCACTGTGTTCATGTACTGACCCTTTTGGATCATGGGTAAGATTGTCCGAATAGTTTCCATTTTGAACGATGGAACTCTTAGGAATTTGTTTAGGATCTTTAAATCCAAGATTGTTCTGAAGGTTCCTTCTTTCTTGGGAACCACAAACAGATTTGAGTAAAACCCTTGTCCGTGTTCCGACCGCGGAACCGGATGGATCACTCCCATTAGTAAAAGATCTTGTACACAGCGTAGAAACGCCTCTTTCTTTATCTGGTTTGTTGACAACCTTGAAAGATGAAATCTCCCTTTTGGGGGAGAGGCTTTGAAGTCCAGAAGATATCCCTGTGATATGATCTCTAACGCCCAGGGATCCTGGACATCTCTTGCCCAAGCCTGGGCGAAGAGAGAAAGTCTGCCCCCCACTAGATCCGTTCCCGGATCGGGGGCCCTCACTTCATGCTGTCTTAGGGGCAGCAGCAGGTTTTCTGGCCTGCTTGCCCTTGTTCCAGGACTGGTTAGGTTTCCAGCCTTGTCTGTAGCGAGCAACAGCTCCTTCCTGTTTTGATGCAGAGGAAGTTGATGCTGCTCCTGCCTTGAAGTTACGAAAGGCACGAAAATTAGATTGTCTAGCCCTAGGTTTGGCTCTGTCTTGAGGCAGGGCATGGCCTTTACCTCCTGTAATGTCAGCGATAATTTCTTTCAAACCGGGCCCGAATAAGGTCTGCCCTTTGAAAAGTATGTTAAGTAATTTAGATTTAGAAGTAACATCAGCTGACCAGGATTTTAGCCACAGCGCTCTGCGCGCCTGAATGGCGAATCCGGAATTCTTAGCCGTAAGTTTAGTTAAATGTACTACGGCATCAGAAATAAATGAATTAGCTAGCTTAAGGGTTTTAAGCTTGTGTGTAATCTCATCTAATGGAGCTGATTCAAGGGTCTCTTCCAGAGACTCAAACCAAAATGCTGCTGCAGCCGTGACAGGCGCAATGCATGCAAGGGGTTGCAATATAAAACCTTGTTGAACAAACATTTTCTTAAGGTAACCCTCTAACTTTTTATCCATTGGATCTGAAAAGGCACAGCTATCCTCCACCGGGATAGTGGTACGCTTAGCTAAAGTAGAAACTGCTCCCTCCACCTTAGGGACCGTTTGCCATAAGTCCCGTGTGGTGGCGTCTATTGGAAACATCTTTCTGAATATAGGAGGGGGTGAGAAAGGCACACCGGGTCTATCCCACTCCTTAGTAACAATTTCAGTAAAATTTGAAATGTCTGAATCCAGTTTATTTGGATCAGATCCGTCACCCGCAGAATGAAGCTCTCCGTCCTCATGCTCTGCAAATTGTGACGCAGTATCTGACATGGCCCTAATATTATCAGCGCACTCTGTTCTCACCCCAGAGTGATCTTGCTTACCTCTAAGTTCTGGTAATTTAGATAAAACTTCAGTCATAACATTAGCCATGTCCTGTAGTGTGATTTGTAATGGCCGCCCTGAAGTACTCTGCGTTACAATATCACGCACCTCCCGAGCGGGAGATGCAGGTACTGACACGTGAGGCAAGTTAGTCGGCATAACTTCCCCCTCGTTGTTTGGTGAATGATGTTCAATTTGTACAGAATGACTCTTATTCAAAGTAGCATCAATGCAATTAGTACATAAATTTCTATTGGGCTCCACCTTGGATTTTGTACATATAGCACAGAGATATTCCTCTGAGTCAGACATGTTTAACAAACTAGCAATTAAACTAGCAAGCTTGGAAATACTTTTCACTCAAATTACAAGTAATATGGAAAACGCACTGTGCCTTTAAGAAGCACAGAAAAAAATTATGACAGTTGAATAATAATGAACCGGAGAAATTATAAAAACCAAATTTTTCCCGGTAAAGGCATAAATTTAGCAAAGGATTGCCCCCATTAGTAATGGATTACTAACCCTTAATAGCAGAAAAAAATGTACAAAATATAAACGTTTTTTATCACAGTCAAAGCACAATCTCACAGGTCTGCTGTGAGTGATTACCTCCCTCAAAATAATTTTTGAAGACCCTTGAGCTCTGTAGAGACGATCCGGATCATGCAGGGAGAGAAAACAGACTTTTGACTGAATTTTGGATGCGTAGCAAAAGCGCCAAAATAGGCCCCTCCCCCTCACACACAGCAGTGAGGGAAGTTCAGTAAACTGTCTTAAATTAAAATAAACGACAGCCAAGTGGAAAAACAGTGCCCAAAAACAATTTTTCACCCAGTACCTCAGATAATTAAACAATTTAGCATGCCAGCAAAAACGTTTAAAATCAAATAACATGAAATGTCATTAAACAGCCTGTTGCTAGACGTTCCCACTGCAAGTTAGGCTAAAAATTATATGCATATAGTATTACCCAGTGAAGTGCCATTCCCCAGAATACTGAAGTGTACACATATATACATAAACAGCCTGATACCAGTTGCTACTACTGCATTTAAGGCTGAACTTACATTATATCGGTATTGGCAGTATTTTCTCAGTCAATTCCATTCATCAGAAAATAATATACTGCAACATACCTCTTTGCAGGTGAACCTGCCCGCTGTCCCCTGATCTGAAGTTTACCTCACTCCTCAGAATGGCCGAGAACAGCAAAATGAATCTTAGCTACGCCGGCTTCAAATTCTACCTGAGAAGGAACAACACACTCCGGTGCTGTTTTAAAATAACAAACTTTTGATTGAAGATATAAAAACTAAGTATAATCACCACAGTCCTCTCACACATCCTATCTATTAGTTGGGTGCAAGAGAATGACTGGGTGTGACGTAGAGGGGAGGAGCTATATAGCAGCTCTGCTTGGGTGATCCTCTTGCACTTCCTGTTGGGGAGGAGTTAATATCCCAGAAGTAATGATGACCCGTGGACTGACTACACTTAACAGGAGAAAGGATTATCTGCTGAGGAAATCTGCTTCCCAGTTATTCACACCCGGAATGTGGATCGCTGAGAGAAAGCAGTGGTGGGCCTCCGCACATTCCAGAATCCGAGATACTTCCCTCATTGCTAGGGAGCTCCTCGTTCCCCCTGATGGTTGATGCAAGCCACAAAGGTTATGTTGTCCGATTGGAATCTGATAAACTGGGACGAACCCAGAAGAGGCCAAGCCTTCAGAGCATTGAAGATGGCTGAAAGTTCCAAAATGTTGATAGGGAGGAAAGATTCCTCTCGAGTCCACAGGGCCTGTGCCTTCCTGGAACCCCAAACACCTCCCCATCCTGATAGACTTGCGTCTGTAGTCACAATCTCCCAGGATGGTCTCAAAAAGGATGTCCCTTGGGACAGTTGATCTGGACAGAGCCACCAAGAGAGCGATTCTCTCGACCAGTTGTGCAGAGAAATCTGTTGAGACAGATCCGAATAATCGCCGTTCTACCGTCTCAGCATGCACAGCTGAAGTGGTCTGAGATGGAACCTGGCAAAAGGAATGATGTCCATGCAGGACACCATGAGACCAATCACCTCCATACACTGAGCCACAGAGGGCCTTAAGGAGGTCTGGAGGGCAAGACAAGCGGAAGCTAGCTTGCAACGTCTCTGGTCTGTAAGGAATATCCTCATGGATATGGAATCTATTATAGTACCCAGGAATTCTACACTGGTACTGGGAGTAAGAGAACTCTTTTCTAAGTTTATCTTCCATTCATGAGATCGAAGAAGATAATTAGAATGTTCTTTTGCCAGACGAAAGGATGGTGCTTGAACAATAATGTCGTCCAAGTATTGCGCTACTGCTATACCTCTGGTTCTGGCCACTGCCAGCAGAATCCCCAGAACCTTCGTAAAAACTCTTGGAGCAGTAGCTAGACCAAACGGCAGTGCAATAAACTGGAAGTGCTGGTACAGGAACACAAACCTTAGGAACTTGAAGTGTTCTTTGTTTATAGGAATGTGAAGGTAAGCATCCTTCAGATCTATTGTGGTCATGAACTGTCCTTCCTGAACTAAGGGAAGGATGCACCCTATTGTCTCCATCATGAACGAGGGGACAGATAGAATTTTTTTTTAAACACTTTAGGTCCAGAATCGGGCAGAAGGTTACCTCCTTCTTTGGGACCACAAATAAATTTGAATAGTATCCCAGACCTCTTTCTGCAAGAGGTACCGGTACAATGACTCCAGGGAGGAAAGATACCTCACGCACCCCAGAAAGGCTTCTCGTTTTTCTGGCCTCTGGGTGGATGAGACTTGAAACCTATCCTGTATCCCTAAGCGATGACCTCCAGGATGCACGGGTCTTGCACGTCCCCAAACCAAGCGTCCGAAAAGAGCGATAGTCTGCCCCCTACCAGATCCGTACCCGGATCAGGGGCCGACCCTTCATGCCGACTTTGTCTCGGCGAGCTTCTTGTTTTGCTTGGACTTATTCCAGGACTGAGCAGGCTTCCAAGTCCCCTTGGATTGCTTGGGCTTTGCGGAGGGCTGCTGACGTTGGGATTTATCCAAATGAAAATTAGGACCTTGTACTTTAGGTTTGTTGCTCTTATCCTGCGGTAAAAAGGGCACCTTAGCCTCCCGTAACCGTGGAGATAATAGAGTCCAGGCCTGGACCAAATAGAATCTTTCCCTTTAATGGGAGGGAAAGAAGTCTTGACTTCAAAGTCATGTCCGCAGACCAGGACTTCAGCCATAGTGCCCTACGGGCTCGAACAGAAAAACCTGAAGCCTTAGCATTCAGGCAAATAATCTGCATATTTGCATCACAAATGCTAACCTTAAGGCCTTAATTCTTTCTTGGACCCCTTCGAGGGGAACCTCCACCTCGATCAACTCAGATAAGGAGTTGCACCAGTAGGTAGCCGCTACAGCAACCGCTGCTGCCGGTTGAAATATCCTGTATGCCGAAATTATTTTCTTAACAGGGTTTCTATCTTCTTATCCATGGGCTCTTTAAACGACTAACTATCCTCAAGCGAGATAGTAGTACGCTTAGCAATTATGAAGATAGCACCATCCACCTTGGGGATAGAACCCCACAACTCCAATTGAGAGTCCGGAACCGGTAATAATTTTTTAAAGGAAGAAGGGGAATAAGAAGAACCAAGTCTTTCCCATTCATTCTTAATGTTTGCCATCTTTACGGGAACCGGGGAAAGTTTGTGGTACAACCTTGTCCGCGTAGATCTTATCTAACTTAGGAATCAAAGGTTTTTCTCAGGCAATTTTGGCTCTGGGACCTTTTAAAGTAGCCAAAACTTCTTTTAACAGAAAGTGTAAATGTTCAATCCTAAATCTAAAGTCTGGTTGCTCTGCAGCTGGAGGCTTAGAGGCAGCAGATTCTGACCCAGAAAAATTATCCTCTGCAGTATCAAAGGAGTCTTCATCAGCTGCCAATCTGGTATCAGATAACTCCAACAAGCTAGTAGATGACCCCTGGGAAGGATAGCAATATTTGACCTTGCGCTTAGCATGGCGAGGTAAAGCACTAAAGGCTGCAGACGCTGCCGTTTGCAACTGCTCAGTAAAGTCTGGCGGTAAAAAGACCCCTCCAGATGGAGGATTAGGAGTGCTATGGGAAGCTGCATGTGTATTATGAGATGACTGTAGGGTGCGCACCTCACGGGACAGAGACTCCTCAGAGGTGGACGGCTTATTGGTACTAAACATATTAACTTTCTTTGACATGATTACATTATCAAGGCATGCGGAACATAATTGAGCAGGCGGGTATGCCGTGGCCTCCTCACAATATAGACAGGTATTAGACTTAGGTAAAGAGGGAGTACCCTCTAACGCATCAGAATCCTCCATAGCTTGCGCTTATAAAGCAGACTTTGATAATTAGTAAAAAAACGGCACCTTTATACCCCCAATGGCTGGGGCACTCACCACCTCCTATGACCCAGGCACAACAGAGAAACTGCTTTGTCTCCGGTAAACCGCACAGTCAGAGAAGAGGAAATCAGTGTGACCACGCCCGGTCACTTGGTGCGCAATGCAGGACCACCCCTGCTATAGGAAAAAGTGCGCCAAGCCTCTCAGGCTACACAGCTTATCAAAACAAAAGTAAAACCTGTACGTTTCAACATCTGCCTGATCCCATCTCACACATGACGCAGCATAATCATAATAAAATAAATGTGGTCAATCCCTCATGTTCAATAATCCCCTTCCGGAGATATTAATCCTTGATTCCATACAGATAAAAGGGGCTACATTGTGATCCTGTCTTCTTGCGTTATCATATGTGTATAAAAAAATGAAACGATCTTACCTATGCCGTGGAACTTACCTATGCCGTGGAACAGAAACACAGCCTCTCAAGTTTGACAGTCTTGTAGCGTCACTCCTGATATGGACTTGAGTAATGGAAGCAGGCAGTGAAACGGATTGCTTAGGAGCTGTTAATACGAGTCTGGATGGATTTGCATAAAGACTCTCCCTGCATCTCCAAATTCTAACATTCGTCAATGCTCTCACTGAGAGGCTGACAACACTACTTTAAACTCCAGTCCCATTTCGAAGGGCAGATACCCTTCATAAGGAACTACTCCGTATCTTCTGACACTTCTCTGCCAAGCTCCTGTGATGAAAGGCAAAGAATGACCGGGATATGAGGGAAGCGGAGGGAGTATTTGAGCCTTTGCCTCCTCCTGGTGGCCAGGTTCAGTATTTCCAGTAAGGAATGATGCCATGGACTCTCCTCATATTAAGAAGGAAAAGATAGATAACGCCTTTACTACCCATTCCCCAGCTTTGTACAATTAATATTGTTATATTAATATAATATATAAAATTTAAACCTCTACATTTCTGCCAGTTTCTAAGACACTATAGACAGCCTCTTAAAGGGACACTGAACCCAAAATTTTTTCTTTTGTGATTCAGATATAACATGCAATTTTAAGCAACTTTCTAATTTACTTATATCCTTATCATTTTTTCTTCATTCTCTTGCTATCTTTATTTGAAAAAAGGCATATAAGCTTTTTTTTTGTTAAGAACTCTGGACAGCACTTTTTTTTATTGGTGGATGACTTTATCCACCAATCAGCAAGAACAATTCAGGTTGTTTACCAAAAATGGGCCGGCATCTAAACTTACATTCTTGCATTTCAAATAAAGATACCAAGAGAATGAAGAAAATTTGATAATAGGAATAAATATGAAAGTTGCTTAAAATGTCATGCTCTATCTGAATCACAAAAGAAAACATTTGGGTTCAGTGTCCCTTTAATCACATGCTTTTTAATTTGCTTTTTTATAACAGGAGACTGATAGTTCATGTGGGCCATATGGATAACTGTGTTCATATCCGTGGAGTTATTTAAGAGTCAGCACAACACAGAACTAATTGGCTAAAATGCACGTCAATAGATGATAAAGAGTCATGTGATCAGGGGGCTGTCAGAAGATGCTTAGATACAAGGTAATCACAGAGGTAAAAATTATATTAATATAACTGTTGGTTATGCAAAACTGGGAAATGGGTAAAAAAAAGAATTATCTTTAGAAAAAAAATAAAAATTCTATTGCAGACTGTCCCTTTAATTCCTTATAAATATATTAGTCGAAACGCTAAAAAACTGATTAAAATATATACTCGCTTTCGCATATTTTAACACATTTTATTGTCCTTTGTGCTCCCTAGCCCTGCCCCATATTCATTTCTCTCTACAGATCTGTGACGTGTACAGCGGACCCTAAACATGCTCCCGATTGCAACTGAAAAGTGCACACGTGCAACTCATATCCTGTCAGTCAAGCAAGTGAATTGTCCTCTTAGTATAAACGAGCTATCTTTATTATAAGTATAAATTACATAAGAGTTTATATCTCATAACAATTTTAAAAAGTTTTAGAATTAAAATATTTAATAATTTATACTCACAATAAATTATAAATATAATAGTTGTGAATCTATTATTGTATCTAAAATACAAATTATGTAAAGTATATGAATCTAAGCTAAAATAATATTTCCACTTATAACCTGCATTATGTTTTGATAATGATGCTGTGTGTGTGAAGTACTAAATAAATGTATTGCTATTTAATATACATATCAAAGATATAGATAATATAGTAGAATATTGAGATATAGAAAAAGAAGAGTAATTAGGAAACATATTTCAAAAGTCAATATATTTAAACATTTAAAGAATAGTTATATATGTATGTGCATGAATTATGCAACTGTGTGCGTTTGTGTGTGTTCATACTGGCATGGAAGTGTCCTGTTGGGTGTGTGTGTGTGTGTGTGTTTATGTGTGTTCATACTGGCATGGAAGTGTCCTGTTATGTGTGTGTTTATGTGTGTTCATACTGGCATGGAAGTGTCCTGTTATGTGTGTTCATACTGGCATGGAAGTGTCCTGTTATGTGTGTTCATACTGGCTGAGTGTCCTGTTATGTGTGTTCAACTGGAAGTGTCCTGTTATGTGTGTTCATACTGGCATGGAAGTGTCCTGTTATGTGTGTCCATAGTGGCATGGAAGTGTCCTGTTGTGTGTGTCCATAGTGGCATGGAAGTGTCCTGTTGTGTGTGTCCATAGTGGCATGGAAGTGTCCTGTTGTGTGTGTCCATAGTGGCATGGAAGTGTCCTGTTGGATGTGTGTGTGTGTTTATGTGTGTTCATACTGGCATGGAAGTGTCCTGGTGTGTGTTTATGTGTGTTCATACTGGCATGGAAGTGTCCTGTTATGTGTGTGTTTATGTGTGTTCATACTGGCATGGAAGTGTCCTGTTATGTGTGTGTTTATGTGTGTTCATACTGGCATGGAAGTGTCCTGTTATGTGTGTGTTTATATGTGTTCATACTGGCATGGAAGTGTCCTGTTGTGTGTGTCCATACTGGCATGGAAGTGTCCTGTTGGATGTGTGTGTGTGTTTATGTCTGTTCATACTGGCATGGAAGTGTCCTGTTGGGGGTGTGTGTGTTTATGTCTGTCTGTTCATACTGGTATGGAAGTGTCCTGTTGTGTATGTGTGTGTTTATGTCTGTTCATACTGGCATGGAAGTGTCCTGTTGGATGTGTGTGTGTGTGTGTTTATGTCTGTTCATACTGGCATGGAAGTGTCCTGTTGGCGGTGTGTGTGTTTATGTCTGTCTGTTCATACTGGTATGGAAGTGTCCTGTTGTGTATGTGTGTGTGTGTGTTTATGTCTGTTCATAATGGCATGGAAATGTTCTGTTGTGTGTGTGTTTATGTCTGTTCATACTGGCATGGAAATGTTCTGTTGTGTGTGTGTTTATGTCTGTTCATACTGGCATGGAAGTGTTATGTTGTGTGTGTGTTTATGTCTGTTCATACTGGCATGGAAATGTTCTGTTGTGTGTGTGTTTATGTCTATTCATACTGGCATGGAAGTGTTATGTTGGGTGTGTCTGTGTTTATGTCTGTTCATACTGACAATCTATACTATAATAACGTTTGTAACGTGTCAGTTGCACGCACACCCTGCAGCGCAAGAAAGCTTCAGGAAGCGCCAGCACTCTCAGCTGTTAGGTTACAGCCGAGAGCTGGAGCTCCTGAAGCTTCAGGCATCTGCCGCATATGGAGTTGGAGCGCGGCTCAGCAGTGGAAGGGGGAGGGAGTGGGAGGGCCATATGCGACATAAATTAAAGGAGCAGGGAGGGATGGGGCAGCTACACTACAGAAAGGGGTTTGGGGGTGCGGGGACAATGACTAAATGGTGAACGCGGGAGGGGTGGAGGTGGTGGAACCACTTTACTACAGAAAAAAGATAAAAAAAAATAAAAAAAGGGGGTTATAGGTACTGGCAAACAGCTGCCAGTACCTAAGATGGCAGCAATAGTTAGAGGGGGGTTAGAGAGCTGTTTGAGGGGGGGATCAGGGACAGAGGGCTAGGGACAGATAGAAGGATAGGTATATTTCTTTCATTAAACATTTTGTACACAGGCTTTACCACTAGTTATCTATTAGTCTATTTCTTAACAGAAAACCTCAATTATAAAGAAAAGTACTGGAGAAACACTTACTGGCAATCACCCAGGTAAAACAGTGAATTGCTTTGTAAAAAAAACGATTCACTGTTCACTTTGGTGTAACCAGACAATCCCTTTAAAATTCACAGATGCACATGATGTGTGACACATTAAAAGATCCTAATTGGCTGGCCGCAACGCTACTTAAAAAATAGTATGCGCATGCACGTTAGAAAATTAACGCAACCTCTCAGTGAAATAAGTGAGTCCATAGGCAACGTTTCTGATTGGATGCCAGGACAGAGCAGAAATTTACCAACAAGGAGGGCTGGCGGGGGAGCACAATCCTCAGACTATTAAAAGATATATCTCAAACTTTTCTATTTACAATTTAATGTTAAGAATGGTGTGTAGTGTTATTGGGACACAGGTTAGATTAGGCAAGATAAAAACAGAGTTTACCATCACTTTAAATAAAGCAGCAATCAAGGTGTACGTGCAATAAGATGTCAGGAGGAGCAGTACTGCAAGTGCCTAATGTTCCCTATGTAAACACCACGTGCCCAACTCATAAGCACGTGAAGGCCAGCGACGTAATGGAATGTAAAACACAAGCAACCGCACATCTCTCTTTCCACCATAACCAACCCCTGCTACGCCAATGTGTACTAATGTTAAAGGGATATGAAACCCACGTTTTTTTTCTTTCCTGATTCAGACAGACAATGCAATGTTAAGCAACTTTCTAATTTACTCCTATTATCAAATGTTTTTCCTTCTCTTGGTATCTTTATTTGAAAAAACATGGAATGTAAGCTTACGAGCCGGCCTATGTTTGGTTCAGCACTTAGGTACAGCTTGCTGATTGGTGGCTAAATGTACCCCCCACCAATCAGCAAGCGCTATCCAGGGTTCTGAACCAAAAATGGGCCGGCTCGTAAGCTTACATTCCATGTTTTTTCAAATAAAGATACCAAGAGAATGAAGAAGAGGAAATTAGAAAGTTGCTTAAATTGCTGCTCTATCTGCATCATGAAATAAACATTTTGGGTTCAGTGTCCCTTTAAATGACAGGTTGATGGATGCATAAAACAGCGCTGCCCTCTCCTGCTTTATGTGCCTTCTGGGTCATGGCTTAGACACAGGTGGGACCTCTATGTCCTCCTGAGCTGCCTGAACTTATAATTCCAACATATAACAGAAATAGTTAAAGGGACAGTCTACTTGATTTTGATATTGTTTAAAAAGATAGAACACACCAACATTGTGTTCACTCCCGTGGAGTTATGCAGGAAACAGCACTAATTGGCTACAGTGCAAGTTTGTAAATAGCACTGAGATAAGGGGGGTGCCAAAAGAAGCTTAGATGCAAAGTATATTAATATAACAGTGTTTATTATTCAAAACTGAGGAATAGGTAATAAAGGGATTATCATTTAAACAATAACAACTCAAGTAGACTTTCCCTTTAAATGAAGTCACATAGTAATGCATAAAGACAAATGGTCTGAAAGAAAAACACACAAGAATTGTTCAGGATTAGTAGAAAAGAAAATGAATGAAAGTGATTATAGTAGGTTGGTCCAACCCAACACCCATGGCCCCCCTTTTAATATCTGCATGCGCCATGGTAAAATTAGTGGCACTTTTGCTCGGCCTGTAAGAACACACGGTCTCATGGGAGCTCACATGCCCCTATCCTCAGCACTCAGTATCCTGTGTGACTATGCAGCTGAAACATCTTGTCCAGCAGACTCGCTCCTGCCATCTCACTGTGCCCAGGTAGGCTTTACTGCGATTATAAAATGCAACAGTTTTAGTTATGTTAATTAAGTGTACTAATCACTTTCATATAGCTCAAGTGAACTGAAATAACCTATCAACATCTCTGTGTAGCCAGGGATAAAAGTTTCACTCTGCATTCTGCACTGCAAAATTATCTCACAAATCACATAGAAATTAGCTCACAGACTAAATTCGAGTTTACTCTAGATCTGAGTTCCCTTCTATTTAAAGCCAAAAAACTGCCAGTGTGCTGCAGAGCAAAGTTTACTGACATATTTACGGCCTCAGTGCCTGCTAGGGCCACAGTATCCTAAAAACAGTGACGTGTTCATGGGCTCAATACCTGCTAGGGTCATATTATACTAATGAGTGTGATATGTTTATGGGCTCAGTACCTGCTAGGGTCATATTATACTAATGACAGTGATATGTTTATGGGCTCAGTACCTGCTAGTGCCATATTATACTAATGACAGTGATATGTTTATGGGCTCAGTACCTGCTAGGGTCATATTATACTAATGACAGTGATATGTTTATGGGCTCAGTACCTGCTAGGGTCATATTATACTAATGACAGTGATATGTTTATGTGCTCAGTACCTGCTAGGGTCATATTATACTAATGACAGTGATATGTTTATGTGCTCAGTACCTGCTAGGGTCATATTATACTAATGACAGTGATATGTTTATGTGCTCAGTACCTGCTAGGGTCATATTATACTAATGACAGTGATATATTTATGGGCTCAGTACCTGCTAGGGCCATATTATACTAATGACAGTGATATGTTTATGGGCTCAGTACCTGCTAGGGTCATATTATACTAATGACAGTGATATGTTTATGTGCTCAGTACCTGCTAGGGTCATATTATACTAATGACAGTGATATGTTTATGTGCTCAGTACCTGCTAGGGTCATATTATACTAATGACAGTGATATATTTATGGGCTCAGTACCTGCTAGGGCCATATTATACTAATGACAGTGATATGTTTATGGGCTCAGTACCTGCTAGGGCCATACTATACTAATGACAGTGATATGTTTATGGGCTCAGTACCTGCTAGGGTCATATTATACTAATGACAGTGATATGTTTATGGGCTCAGTACCTGCTAGGGTCATATTATACTAATGACAGTGATATGTTTATGGGCTCAATACCTGCTAGGGTCATATTATACTAATGAGTGTGATATGTTTATGGGCTCAGTACCTGCTAGGGTCATATTATACTAATGACAGTGATATGTTTATGGGCTCAGTACCTGCTAGGGCCATATTATACTAATGACAGTGATATGTTTATGGGCTCAGTACCTGCTAGGGCCATATTATACTAATGACAGTGATATGTTTATGGGCTCAGTACCTGCTAGGGCCATATTATACTAATGACAGTGATATGTTTATAAGCTCAGTACCTGCTAGGGCCATATTATACTAATGACAGTGATATGTTTATGGGCTCAGTACCTGCTAGGGTCATATTATACTAATGACAGTGATATGTTTATGGGCTCAGTACCTGCTAGGGTCATATTATACTAATGACAGTGATATGTTTATGGGCTCAGTACCTGCTAGGGTCATATTATACTAATGACAGTGATATGTTTATGGGCTCAATACCTGCTAGGGTCATATTATACTAATGAGTGTGATATGTTTATGGGCTCAGTACCTGCTAGGGTCATATTATACTAATGACAGTGATATGTTTATGGGCTCAGTACCTGCTAGTGCCATATTATACTAATGACAGTGATATGTTTATGGGCTCAGTACCTGCTAGGGTCATATTATACTAATGACAGTGATATGTTTATGGGCTCAGTACCTGCTAGGGTCATATTATACTAATGACAGTGATATGTTTATGGGCTCAGTACCTGCTAGGGTCATATTATACTAATGAGTGTGATATGTTTATGGGCTCAGTACCTGCTAGGGTCATATTATACTAATGACAGTGATATGTTTATGGGCTCAGTACCTGCTAGGGTCATATTATACTAATGACAGTGATATGTTTATGGGCTCAGTACCTGCTAGGGCCATATTATACTAATGAGTGTGATATGTTTATGGGCTCAGTACCTGCTAGGGCCATATTATACTAATGAGTGTGATATGTTTATGGGCTCAGTACCTGCTAGGGCCATATTACACTAATGACAGTGATATGTTTATGTGCTCAGTACCTGCTAGGGCCATATTATACTAATGACAGTGATATGTTTATGGGCTCAGTACCTGCTAGGGTCATATTATACTAATGACAGTGATATGTTTATGGGCTCAGTACCTGCTAGGGTCATATTATACTAATGACAGTGATATGTTTATGGGCTCAGTACCTGCTAGGGTCATATTATACTAATGACAGTGATATGTTTATGTGCTCAGTACCTGCTAGGGTCATATTATACTAATGACAGTGATATGTTTATGTGCTCAGTACCTGCTAGGGTCATATTATACTAATGACAGTGATATGTTTATGTGCTCAGTACCTGCTAGGGTCATATTATACTAATGACAGTGATATATTTATGGGCTCAGTACCTGCTAGGGCCATATTATACTAATGACAGTGATATGTTTATGGGCTCAGTACCTGCTAGGGCCATACTATACTAATGACAGTGATATGTTTATGGGCTCAGTACCTGCTAGGGTCATATTATACTAATGACAGTGATATGTTTATGGGCTCAGTACCTGCTAGGGTCATATTATACTAATGACAGTGATATGTTTATGGGCTCAATACCTGCTAGTGCCATATTATACTAATGACAGTGATATGTTTATGGGCTCAGTACCTGCTAGGGTCATATTATACTAATGACAGTGATATGTTTATGGGCTCAATACCTGCTAGTGCCATATTATACTAATGACAGTGATATGTTTATGGGCTCAATACCTGCTAGGGTCATATTATACTAATGAGTGTGATATGTTTATGGGCTCAGTACCTGCTAGGGTCATATTATACTAATGACAGTGATATGTTTATGGGCTCAGTACCTGCTAGGGCCATATTATACTAATGACAGTGATATGTTTATGGGCTCAGTACCTGCTAGGGCCATATTATACTAATGACAGTGATATGTTTATGGGCTCAGTACCTGCTAGGGCCATATTATACTAATGACAGTGATATGTTTATAAGCTCAGTACCTGCTAGGGCCATATTATACTAATGACAGTGATATGTTTATGGGCTCAGTACCTGCTAGGGTCATATTATACTAATGACAGTGATATGTTTATGGGCTCAGTACCTGCTAGGGTCATATTATACTAATGACAGTGATATGTTTATGGGCTCAATACCTGCTAGGGTCATATTATACTAATGAGTGTGATATGTTTATGGGCTCAGTACCTGCTAGGGTCATATTATACTAATGACAGTGATATGTTTATGGGCTCAGTACCTGCTAGTGCCATATTATACTAATGACAGTGATATGTTTATGGGCTCAGTACCTGCTAGGGTCATATTATACTAATGACAGTGATATGTTTATGGGCTCAGTACCTGCTAGGGTCATATTATACTAATGACAGTGATATGTTTATGGGCTCAGTACCTGCTAGGGTCATATTATACTAATGAGTGTGATATGTTTATGGGCTCAGTACCTGCTAGGGTCATATTATACTAATGACAGTGATATGTTTATGGGCTCAGTACCTGCTAGGGTCATATTATACTAATGACAGTGATATGTTTATGGGCTCAGTACCTGCTAGGGCCATATTATACTAATGACAGTGATATGTTTATGGGCTCAGTACCTGCTAGGGCCATATTATACTAATGACAGTGATATGTTTATGGGCTCAGTACCTGCTAGGGCCATATTATACTAATGACAGTGATATGTTTATGTGCTCAGTACCTGCTAGGGCCATATTATACTAATGACAGTGATATGTTTATGGGCTCAGTACCTGCTAGAGTCATATTATACTAATGACAGTGATATGTTTATGGGCTCAGTACCTGCTAGGGCCATATTATACTAATGAGTGTGATATGTTTATGGGCTCAGTACCTGCTAGGGCCATATTATACTAATGAGTGTGATATGTTTATGGGCTCAGTACCTGCTAGGGCCATATTACACTAATGACAGTGATATGTTTATGTGCTCAGTACCTGCTAGGGCCATATTATACTAATGACAGTGATATGTTTATGGGCTCAGTACCTGCTAGGGTCATATTATACTAATGACAGTGATATGTTTATGGGCTCAGTACCTGCTAGGGTCATATTATACTAATGACAGTGATATGTTTATGGGCTCAGTACCTGCTAGGGTCATATTATACTAATGACAGTGATATGTTTATGGGCTCAGTGCCTGCTAGGGCCATATTATACTAATGACAGTGATATGTTTATGGGCTCAGTACCTGCTAGGGTCATATTATACTAATGACAGTGATATGTTTATGGGCTCAGTACCTGCTAGGGCCATATTATACTAATGACAGTGATATGTTTATGGGCTCAGTACCTGCTAGGGTCATATTATACTAATGACAGTGATATGTTTATGGGCTCAGTACCTGCTAGGGTCATATTATACTAATGACAGTGATATGTTTATGGGCTCAGTACCTGCTAGGGTCATATTATACTAATGACAGTGATATGTTTATGGGCTCAGTACCTGCTAGGGTCATATTATACTAATGACAGTGATATGTTTATGGGCTCAGTACCTGCTAGGGTCATATTATACTAATGACAGTGATATGTTTATGGGCTCAGTACCTGCTAGGGTCATATTATACTAATGACAGTGATATGTTTATGGGCTCAGTACCTGCTAGGGTCATATTATACTAATGACAGTGATATGTTTATGTGCTCAGTACCTGCTAGGGTCATATTATACTAATGACAGTGATATGTTTATGGGCTCAGTACCTGCTAGGGTCATATTATACTAATGACAGTGATATGTTTATGGGCTCAGTACCTGCTAGGGTCATATTATACTAATGACAGTGATATGTTTATGGGGTCAGTACTTGCTAGGGCCATATTATACTAAATGACAGTGATATGTTTATAGGCTCAGTACCTGCTAGGGCCATACTATACTAATGACAGTGATATGTTTATGGGCTCAGTACCTGCTAGGGTCATATTATACTAATGACAGTGATATGTTTATGGGCTCAGTACCTGCTAGGGTCATATTATACTAATTACAGTGATATGTTTATGTGCTCAGTACCTGCTAGGGTCATATTATACTAATGACAGTGATATGTTTATGTGCTCAGTACCTGCTAGGGCCATATTATACTAATTACAGTGATATGTTTATGGGCTCAGTACCTGCTAGGGTCATATTATACTAATGACAGTGATATGTTTATGTGCTCAGTACCTGCTAGGGCCATATTATACTAATGACAGTGATATGTTTATGGGCTCAGTACCTGCTAGGGTCATATTATACTAATGACAGTGATATGTTTATGGGCTCAGTACCTGCTAGGGCCATATTATACTAATGACAGTGATATGTTTGTTTATGGGCTCAGTACCTGCTAGGGCCATATTATACTAATGACAGTGATATGTTTATGTGCTCAGTACCTGCTAGGGCCATATTATACTAATGACAGTGACATGTTTATGGGCTCAGTACCTGCTAGAGTCATATTATACAAATGACAGTGATATGTTTATAGGCTCAGTACCTGCTAGGGCCATATTATACTAATGACAGTGATATGTTTATGGGCTCAGTACCTGCTAGGGCCATATTATACTAATGACAGTGATATGTTTATGGGCTCAGTACCTGCTAGAGTCATATTATACAAATGACAGTGATATGTTTATAGGCTCAGTACCTGCTAGGGTCATACTATAGTAATGACAGTGATATGTTTATGGGCTCAGTACCTGCTAGGGCCATATTATACTAATGACAGTGATATGTTTATGGGCTCAGTACCTGCTAGGGTCATATTATACTAATGACAGTGATATGTTTATGGGCTCAGTACCTGCTAGGGCCATATTATACTAATGACAGTGATATGTTTATGGGCTCAGTACCTGCTAGGGCCATATTATACTAATGACAGTGATATGTTTATGTGCTCAGTACCTGCTAGGGTCATATTATACTAATGACAGTGATATGTTTATGGGCTCAGTACCTGCTAGGGTCATATTATACTAATGACAGTGATATGTTTATGTGCTCAGTACCTGCTAGGGTCATATTATACTAATGACAGTGATATGTTTATGTGCTCAGTACCTGCTAGGGTCATATTATACTAATGACAGTGATATGTTTATGGGCTCAGTACCTGCTAGGGTCATATTATACTAATGACAGTGATATGTTTATGGGCTCAGTACCTGCTAGGGTCATACTATACTAATGACAGTGATATGTTTATGGGCTCAGTACCTGCTAGGGCCATATTATACTAATGAGTGTGATATGTTTATGGGCTCAGTACCTGCTAGAGTCATATAATACTAATGACAGTGATATGTTTATGGGCTCAGTACCTGCTAGGGTCATATTATACTAATGACAGTGATATGTTTATGGGCTCAGTACCTGCTAGGGCCATATTATACTAATGACAGTGATATGTTTATGGGCTCAGTACCTGCTAGCGTCATATTATACTAATGACAGTGATATGTTTATAGGCTCAGTACCTGCTAGGGTCATATTATACTAATGACAGTGATATGTTTATGGGCTCAGTACCTGCTAGGGCCATATTATACTAATGACAGTGATATGTTTATGGCCTCAGTACCTGCTAGGGCCATATTATACTAATGACAGTGATATATTTATGGGCTCAGTACCTGCTAGGGTCATATTATACTAATGACAGTGATATGTTTATGGGCTCAGTACCTGCTAGAGTCATATTATACTAATGACAGTGATATGTTTATGGGCTCAGTACCTGCTAGGGCCATATTATACTAATGACAGTGATATGTTTATGGGCCCAGTACCTGCTAGGGTCATATTATACTAATGAGTGTGATATGTTTATGGGCTCAGTACCTGCTAGTGCCATACTATACTAATGACAGTGATATGTTTATGGGCTCAGTACCTGCTAGGGCCATATTATACTAATGACAGTGATATGTTTATGGGCTCAGTACCTGCTAGGGTCATATTATACTAATGAGTGTGATATGTTTATGGGCTCAGTACCTGCTAGGGTCATACTATACTAATGACAGTGATATGTTTATGTGCTCAGTACCTGCTAGAGTCATATTATACTAATGACAGTGATATGTTTATGGGCTCAGTACCTGCTAGGGTCATATTATACTAATGAGTGTGATATGTTTATGGGCTCAGTACCTGCTAGGGTCATACTATACTAATGACAGTGATATGTTTATGTGCTCAGTACCTGCTAGAGTCATATTATACTAATGACAGTGATATGTTTATAGGCTCAGTACCTGCTAGCGTCATATTATACTAATGACAGTGATATATTTATGGGCTCAGTACCTGCTAGGGCCATATTATACTAATGACAGTGATATGTTTATGTGCTCAGTACCTGCTAGGGTCATATTATACTAATGACAGTGATATGTTTATGTGCTCAGTACCTGCTAGGGCCATATTATACTAATGACAGTGATATGTTTATGTGCTCAGTACCTGCTAGGGCCATATTATACTAATGACAGTGATATGTTTATGGGCTCAGTACCTGCTAGGGTCATATTATACTAATGACAGTGATATGTTTATGGGCTCAGTACCTGCTAGGGCCATATTATACTAATGACAGTGATATGTTTATGGGCTCAGTACCTGCTAGGGTCATATTATACTAATGACAGTGATATGTTTATGTGCTCAGTACCTGCTAGGGTCATATTATACTAATGACAGTGATATGTTTATGGGCTCAGTACCTGCTAGGGTCATATTATACTAATGAGTGTGATATGTTTATGAGCTCAGTACCTGCTAGGGTCATATTATACTAATGAGTGTGATATGTTTATGGGCTCAGTACCTGCTAGGGCCATATTATACTAATGACAGTGATATGTTTATGGGCTCAGTACCTGCTAGGGTCATATTATACTAATGACAGTGATATGTTTATGTGCTCAGTACCTGCTAGGGTCATATTATACTAATGACAGTGATATGTTTATGTGCTCAGTACCTGCTAGGGTCATATTATACTAATGACAGTGATATGTTTATGGGCTCAGTACCTGCTAGGGTCATATTATACTAATGACAGTGATATGTTTATGGGCTCAGTACCTGCTAGGGTCATATTATACTAATGACAGTGATATGTTTATGGGCTCAGTACCTGCTAGGGTCATATTATACTAATGACAGTGATATGTTTATGGGCTCAGTACCTGCTAGGGTCATATTATACTAATGACAGTGATATGTTTATGTGCTCAGTACCTGCTAGGGTCATATTATACTAATGACAGTGATATGTTTATGGGCTCAGTACCTGCTAGGGTCATATTATACTAATGACAGTGATATGTTTATGGGCTCAGTACCTGCTAGGGTCATATTATACTAATGACAGTGATATGTTTATGGGCTCAGTACCTGCTAGTGCCATATTACACTAATGACAGTGATATGTTTATGTGCTCAGTACCTGCTAGGGTCATATTATACTAATGACAGTGATATGTTTATGTGCTCAGTACCTGCTAGGGTCATATTATACTAATGACAGTGATATGTTTATGGGCTCAGTACCTGCTAGGGTCATATTATACTAATGACAGTGATATGTTTATGGGCTCAGTACCTGCTAGGGTCATATTATACTAATGACAGTGATATGTTTATGGGCTCAGTACCTGCTAGGGTCATATTATACTAATGACAGTGATATGTTTATGTGCTCAGTACCTGCTAGGGTCATATTATACTAATGACAGTGATATGTTTATGGGCTCAGTACCTGCTAGGGTCATATTATACTAATGAGTGTGATATGTTTATGGGCTCAGTACCTGCTAGGGTCATATTATACTAATGACAGTGATATGTTTATGGGCTCAGTACCTGCTAGTGTCATATTATACTAATGACAGTGATATGTTTATAGGCTCAGTACCTGCTAGGGTCATATTATACTAATGACAGTGATATGTTTATGTGCTCAGTACCTGCTAGGGTCATATTGTACTAATGACAGTGATATGTTTATGGGCTCAGTACCTGCTAGGGCCATATTATACTAATGACAGTGATATGTTTATGTGCTCAGTACCTGCTAGGGTCATATTATACTAATGACAGTGATATGTTTATGTGCTCAGTACCTGCTAGGGTCATATTATACTAATGACAGTGATATGTTTATGTGCTCAGTACCTGCTAGGGTCATATTATACTAATAACAGTGACATGTTTATGGGCTCAGTACCTGCTAGGGTCATATTATACTAATGACAGTGATATGTTTATGGGCTCAGTACCTGCTAGGGTCATATTATACTAATGACAGTGATATGTTTATGGGCTCAGTACCTGCTAGGGTCATATTATACTAATGACAGTGATATGTTTATGGGCTCAGTACCTGCAAGGGTCATATTATACTAATGACAGTGATATGTTTATGGGCTCAGTACCTGCTAGGGTCATATTATACTAATGACAGTGATATGTTTATGTGCTCAGTACCTGCTAGGGTCATATTATACTAATGACAGTGATATGTTTATGTGCTCAGTACCTGCTAGGGTCATATTATACTAATGACAGTGATATGTTTATAAGCTCAGTACCTGCTAGGGTCATATTATACTAATGACAGTGATATGTTTATGTGCTCAGTATCTGCTAGGGTCATATTATACTAATGACAGTGATATGTTTATGGGCTCAGTACCTGCTAGGGTCATATTATACTAATGACAGTGATATGTTTATGGGCTCAGTACCTGCTAGGGTCATATTATACTAATGACAGTGATATGTTTATGGGCTCAGTACCTGCTAGTGCCATATTATACTAATGACAGTGATATGTTTATGTGCTCAGTATCTGCTAGGGCCATATTATACTAATGACAGTGATATGTTTATGGGCTCAGTACCTGCTAGGGTCATATTATACTAATGACAGTGATATGTTTATGGGCTCAGTACCTGCTAGGGTCATATTATACTAATGACAGTGATATATTTATGGGCTCAGTACCTGCTAGGGTCATATTATACTAATGACAGTGATATGTTTATGTGCTCAGTACCTGCTAGGGTCATATTATACTAATGACAGTGATATGTTTATGGGCTCAGTACCTGCTAGGGTCATATTATACTAATGACAGTGATATGTTTATGTGCTCAGTACCTGCTAGGGTCATATTATACTAATGACAGTGATATGTTTATGGGCTCAGTACCTGCTAGGGTCATATTATACTAATGACAGTGATATGTTTATGGGCTCAGTACCTGCTAGGGTCATATTATACTAATGACAGTGATATGTTTATGTGCTCAGTACCTGCTAGGGTCATATTATACTAATGACAGTGATATGTTTATGTGCTCAGTACCTGCTAGGGTCATATTATACTAATGACAGTGATATGTTTATGGGCTCAGTACCTGCTAGGGCCATATTATACTAATGACAGTGATATGTTTATGTGCTCAGTACCTGCTAGGGTCATATTATACTAATGACAGTGATATGTTTATGGGCTCAGTACCTGCTAGGGTCATATTATACTAATGACAGTGATATGTTTATGTGCTCAGTACCTGCTAGGGTCATATTATACTAATGACAGTGATATGTTTATGGGCTCAGTACCTGCTAGGGTCATATTATACTAATGACAGTGATATGTTTATGGGCTCAGTACCTGCTAGGGTCATATTATACTAATGACAGTGATATGTTTATGTGCTCAGTACCTGCTAGAGTCATATTATACTAATGACAGTGATATGTTTATGGGCTCAGTACCTGCTAGGGTCATATTATACTAATGACAGTGATATGTTTATAGGCTCAGTACCTGCTAGGGCCATATTATACTAAATGACAGTGATATGTTTATGGGCTCAGTACCTGCTAGGGTCATATTATACTAATGACAGTGACATGTTTATGTGCTCAGTACCTGCTAGGGTCATATTATACTAATGACAGTGATATGTTTATGGGCTCAGTACCTGCTAGGGTCATATTATACTAATGACAGTGATATGTTTATGGGCTCAGTACCTGCTAGGGTCATATTATACTAATGACAGTGATATGTTTATGGGCTCAGTACTTGCTAGGGTCATATTATACTAATGACAGTGATATGTTTATGGGCTCAGTACCTGCTAGGGCCATATTATACTAATGACAGTGATATGTTTATGGGCTCAGTACCTGCTAGGGTCATATTATACTAATGACAGTGATATGTTTATGGGCTCAGTACCTGCAAGGGTCATATTATACTAATGACAGTGATAATGTTTATGGGCTCAGTACCTGCTAGGGTCATATTATACTAATGACAGTGATATGTTTATGGGCTCAGTACCTGCTAGGGCCATATTATACTAATGACAGTGATATGTTTATGGGCTCAGTACCTGCTAGGGCCATATTATACTAATGACAGTGATATGTTTATGGGCTCAGTACCTGCTAGGGTCATATTATACTAATGACAGTGACATGTTTATGGGCTCAGTACCTGCTAGGGTCATATTATACTAATGACAGTGATATGTTTATGTGCTCAGTACCTGCTAGGGTCATATTATACTAATGACAGTGATATGTTTATGTGCTCAGTACCTGCTAGGGCCATATTATACTAATGGCAGTGATATGTTTATGGCCTCAGTACCTGCTAGGGTCATATTATACTAATGACAGTGATATGTTTATGGGCTCAGTACCTGCTAGGGCCATATTATACTAATGACAGTGATATGTTTATAAGCTCAGTACCTGCTAGGGTCATATTATACTAATTACAGTGATATGTTTATGGCCTCAGTACCTGCTAGGGTCATATTATACTAATGACAGTGACATGTTTATGGGCTCAGTACCTGCTAGGGCCATACTATACTAATGACAGTGATATGTTTATGGGCTCAGTACCTGCTAGGGTCATATTATACTAATGACAGTGATATGTTTATGGGCTCAGTACTTGCTAGGGCCATATTATACTAAATGACAGTGATATGTTTATAGGCTCAGTACCTGCTAGGGCCATACTATACTAATGACAGTGATATGTTTATGGGCTCAGTACCTGCTAGGGTCATATTATACTAATGACAGTGATATGTTTATGGGCTCAGTACCTGCTAGGGTCATATTATACTAATAACAGTGATATGTTTATGTGCTCAGTACCTGCTAGGGTCATATTATACTAATGACAGTGATATGTTTATGTGCTCAGTACCTGCTAGGGTCATATTATACTAATGACAGTGATATGTTTATGGGCTCAGTACCTGCTAGGGCCATATTATACTAATGACAGTGATATGTTTATGGGCTCAGTACCTGCTAGGGCCATATTATACTAATGACAGTGATATGTTTATAGGCTCAGTACCTGCTAGGGCCATATTATACTAATGAGTGTGATATGTTTATGGGCTCAGTACCTGCTAGGGCCATATTATACTAATGACAGTGATATGTTTATAGGCTCAGTACCTGCTAGGGCCATATTATACTAATGAAAGTGATATGTTTATAGGCTCAGTACCTGCTAGGGCCATATTATACTAATGAGTGTGATATGTTTATGGGCTCAGTACCTGCTAGGGTTATATTATACTAATGACAGTGATATGTTTATGGGCTCAGTACCTGCTAGGGCCATATTATACTAATGACAGTGATATGTTTATGGGCTCAGTACCTGCTAGGGTTATATTATACTAATGACAGTGATATGTTTATGGGCTCAGTACCTGCTAGGGTCATATTATACTAATGACAGTGATATGTTTATGGGCTCAGTACCTGCTAGGGTCATATTATACTAATGACAGTGATATGTTTATGGGCTCAGTACCTGCTAGGGTCATATTATACTAATGACAGTGATATGTTTATAGGCTCAGTACCTGCTAGGGTCATATTATACTAATGAGTGTGATATGTTTATGGGCTCAGTACCTGCTAGGGTCATATTATACTAATGACAGTGATATGTTTATGGGCTCAGTACCTGCTAGGGTCATATTATACTAATGACAGTGATATGTTTATGGGCTCAGTACCTGCTAGGGCCATATTATACTAATGACAGTGATATGTTTATGGGCTCAGTACCTGCTAGGGCCATATTATACTAATGACAGTGATATGTTTATGGGCTCAGTACCTGCTAGGGTCATATTATACTAATGACAGTGATATGTTTATGTGCTCAGTACCTGCTAGGGCCATATTATACTAATAACAGTGACATGTTTATGGGCTCAGTACCTGCTAGGGCCATACTATACTAATGACAGTGATATGTTTATGGGCTCAGTACCTGCTAGGGTCATATTATACTAATGACAGTGATATGTTTATGGGCTCAGTACCTGCTAGGGTCATATTATACTAAATGACAGTGATATGTTTATAGGCTCAGTACCTGCTAGGGCCATACTATACTAATGACAGTGATATGTTTATGGGCTCAGTACCTGCTAGGGTCATATTATACTAATGACAGTGATATGTTTATGGGCTCAGTACCTGCTAGGGTCATATTATACTAATGACAGTGATATGTTTATGTGCTCAGTACCTGCTAGGGTCATATTATACTAATGACAGTGATATGTTTATGTGCTCAGTACCTGCTAGGGTCATATTATACTAATGACAGTGATATGTTTATAAGCTCAGTACCTGCTAGGGTCATATTATACTAATGACAGTTATATGTTTATGGGCTCAGTACCTGCTAGGGTCATATTATACTAATGACAGTGATATGTTTATGGGCTCAGTACCTGCTAGGGTCATATTATACTAATGACAGTGATATGTTTATGGGCTCAGTACCTGCTAGGGCCATATTATACTAATGACAGTGATATGTTTATGGGCTCAGTACCTGCTAGGGTCATATTATACTAATGACAGTGATATGTTTATGGGCTCAGTACCTGCTAGCGTCATATTATACTAATGACAGTGATATGTTTATAAGCTCAGTACCTGCTAGGGTCATATTATACTAATGACAGTGATATGTTTATGGGCTCAGTACCTGCTAGGGTCATATTATACTAATGACAGTGATATGTTTATAAGCTCAGTACCTGCTAGGGTCATATTATACTAATGACAGTGATATGTTTATGTGCTCAGTACCTGCTAGGGTCATATTATACTAATGACAGTGATATATTTATGTGCTCAGTACCTGCTAGGGTCATATTATACTAATGACAGTGATATGTTTATGTGCTCAGTACCTGCTAGGGTCATATTATACTAATGACAGTGATATATTTATGTGCTCAGTACCTGCTAGGGTCATATTATACTAATGACAGTGATATGTTTATGGGCTCAGTACCTGCTAGGGTCATATTATACTAATGACAGTGATATGTTTATGGGCTCAGTACCTGCTAGGGTCATATTATACTAATGACAGTGATGTGTTTATGGGCTCAGTACCTGCTAGGGTCATATTATACTAATGACAGTGATATGTTTATGGGCTCAGTACCTGCTAGGGTCATATTATACTAATGACAGTGATATGTTTATGGGCTCAGTACCTGCTAGGGTCATATTATACTAATGACAGTGATATGTTTATGGGCTCAGTACCTGCTAGGGTCATATTATACTAATGACAGTGATATGTTTATGTGCTCAGTACCTGCTAGGGTCATATTATACTAATGACAGTGATATGTTTATGTGCTCAGTACCTGCTAGGGCCATATTATACTAATGACAGTGACGTGTTTATGTGATCAGTACCTGCTAGGGTCATATTATACTAATGACAGTGATATGTTTATGGGCTCAGTACCTGCTAGGGCCATATTATACTAATGACAGTGATATGTTTATGTGCTCAGTACCTGCTAGGGCCATATTATACTAATGACAGTGATATGTTTATGGGCTCAGTACCTGCTAGGGTCATATTATACTAATGACAGTGATATGTTTATGGGCTCAGTACCTGCTAGGGCCATATTATACTAATGACAGTGATATGTTTATGGGCTCAGTACCTGCTAGGGTCATATTATACTAATGACAGTGATATGTTTATAAGCTCAGTACCTGCTAGGGTCATATTATACTAATGACAGTGATATGTTTATGGGCTCAGTACCTGCTAGGGTCATATTATACTAATGACAGTGATATGTTTATGTGCTCAGTACCTGCTAGGGTCATATTATACTAATGACAGTGATATGTTTATGGGCTCAGTACCTGCTAGGGCCATATTATACTAATGACAGTGATATGTTTATGTGCTCAGTACCTGCTAGGGTCATATTATACTAATGACAGTGATATATTTATGGGCTCAGTACCTGCTAGTGCCATATTATACTAATGACAGTGATATGTTTATGTGCTCAGTACCTGCTAGGGTCATATTATACTAATGACAGTGATATGTTTATAAGCTCAGTACCTGCTAGGGTCATATTATACTAATGACAGTGATATGTTTATGGGCTCAGTACCTGCTAGTGCCATATTATACTAATGACAGTGATATGTTTATGGGCTCAGTACCTGCTAGGGTCATATTATACTAATGACAGTGATATGTTTATGGGCTCAGTACCTGCTAGGGTCATATTATACTAATGACAGTGATATGTTTATGGGCTCAGTACCTGCTAGGGTCATATTATACTAATGACAGTGATATGTTTATGGGCTCAGTACCTGCTAGGTTCATATTATACTAATGACAGTGATATGTTTATGGGCTCAGTACCTGCTAGGGTCATATTATACTAATGACAGTGATATGTTTATGGGCTCAGTACCTGCTAGGGTCATATTATACTAATGACAGTGATATGTTTATGGGCTTAGTACCTGCTAGGGTCATATTATACTAATGACAGTGATATGTTTATAGGCTCAGTACCTGCTAGGGCCATATTATACTAATGACAGTGATATGTTTATGGGCTCAGTACCTGCTAGGGTCATATTATACTAATGACAGTGATATGTTTATGTGCTCAGTACCTGCTAGGGCCATATTATACTAATGACAGTGATATGTTTATGGGCTCAGTACCTGCTAGGGTCATATTATACTAATGACAGTGATATGTTTATGGGCTCAGTACCTGCTAGGGTCATATTATACTAATGACAGTGATATGTTTATGTGCTCAGTACCTGCTAGGGCCATATTATACTAATGACAGTGATATGTTTATGTGCTCAGTACCTGCTAGGGCCATATTATACTAAATGACAGTGATATGTTTATGTGCTCAGTACCTGCTAGGGCCATATTATACTAAATGACAGTGATATGTTTATAGGCTCAGTACCTGCTAGGGCCATACTATACTAATGACAGTGATATGTTTATGGGCTCAGTACCTGCTAGGGTCATATTATACTAATGACAGTGATATGTTTATGTGCTCAGTACCTGCTAGGGCCATATTATACTAATGACAGTGATATGTTTATGGCCTCAGTACCTGCTAGGGTCATATTATACTAATGACAGTGACATGTTTATGGGCTCAGTACCTGCTAGGGCCATACTATACTAATGACAGTGATATGTTTATGGGCTCAGTACCTGCTAGGGTCATATTATACTAATGACAGTGATATGTTTATGGGCTCAGTACTTGCTAGGGCCATATTATACTAAATGACAGTGATATGTTTATAGGCTCAGTACCTGCTAGGGCCATATTATACTAATGACAGTGATAATGTTTATGGGCTCAGTACCTGCTAGGGTCATATTATACTAATGACAGTGATATGTTTATAGGCTCAGTACCTGCTAGGGCCATACTATACTAATGACAGTGATATGTTTATGGGCTCAGTACCTGCTAGGGTCATATTATACTAATGACAGTGATATGTTTATGGGCTCAGTACCTGCTAGGGTCATATTATACTAATGACAGTGATATGTTTATGTGCTCAGTACCTGCTAGGGCCATATTATACTAATGACAGTGATATGTTTATGGGCTCAGTACCTGCTAGGGTCATATTATACTAATGACAGTGATATGTTTATGGGCTCAGTACCTGCTAGGGTCATATTATACTAATGACAGTGACGTGTTTATGGGCTCAGTACCTGCTAGGGTCATATTATACTAATGACAGTGATATGTTTATGGGCTCAGTACCTGCTAGGGTCATATTATACTAATGACAGTGATATGTTTATGGGCTCAGTACCTGCTAGGGCCATATTATACTAATGACAGTGATATGTTTATGGGCTCAGTACCTGCTAGGGTCATATTATACTAATGACAGTGATATGTTTATGGGCTCAGTACCTGCTAGGGCCATATTATACTAATGACAGTGATATGTTTATGGGCTCAGTACCTGCTAGGGTCATATTATACTAATGACAGTGATATGTTTATGGGCTCAGTACCTGCTAGGGCCATATTATACTAATGAGTGTGATATGTTTATGGGCTCAGTACCTGCTAGGGCCATATTATACTAATGACAGTGATATGTTTATAGGCTCAGTACCTGCTAGGGCCATATTATACTAATGACAGTGATATGTTTATGGGCTCAGTACCTGCTAGGGCCATATTATACTAATGACAGTGATATGTTTATGGGCTCAGTACCTGCTAGGGCCATATTATACTAATGACAGTGATATGTTTATAGGCTCAGTACCTGCTAGGGCCATATTATACTAATGAGTGTGATATGTTTATGGGCTCAGTACCTGCTAGGGTCATATTATACTAATGACAGTGATATGTTTATGGGCTCAGTACCTGCTAGGGCCATATTATACTAATGACAGTGATATGTTTATGGGCTCAGTACCTGCTAGGGCCATATTATACTAATGACAGTGATATGTTTATGTGCTCAGTACCTGCTAGGGCCATATTATACTAATGACAGTGACGTGTTTATGTGATCAGTACCTGCTAGGGTCATATTATACTAATGACAGTGATATGTTTATGGGCTCAGTACCTGCTAGGGTCATATTATACTAATAACAGTGATATGTTTATGGGCTCAGTACCTGCTAGGGTCATATTATACTAATGACAGTGATATGTTTATGTGCTCAGTACCTGCTAGGGCCATATTATACTAATAACAGTGACATGTTTATGGGCTCAGTACCTGCTAGGGCCATACTATACTAATGACAGTGATATGTTTATGGGCTCAGTACCTGCTAGGGTCATATTATACTAATGACAGTGATATGTTTATGGGCTCAGTACCTGCTAGGGTCATATTATACTAATGACAGTGATATGTTTATGGGCTCAGTACCTGCTAGGGTCATATTATACTAATGACAGTGATATGTTTATGGGCTCAGTACCTGCTAGGGTCATATTATACTAATGACAGTGATATGTTTATGGGCTCAGTACCTGCTAGGGTCATATTATACTAATGACAGTGATATGTTTATGGGCTCAGTACCTGCTAGGGTCATATTATACTAATGACAGTGATATGTTTATAGGCTCAGTACCTGCTAGGGCCATACTATACTAATGACAGTGATATGTTTATGGGCTCAGTACCTGCTAGGGTCATATTATACTAATGACAGTGATATGTTTATGTGCTCAGTACCTGCTAGGGCCATATTATACTAATAACAGTGACATGTTTATGGGCTCAGTACCTGCTAGGGCCATACTATACTAATGACAGTGATATGTTTATGGGCTCAGTACCTGCTAGGGTCATATTATACTAATGACAGTGATATGTTTATGGGCTCAGTACCTGCTAGGGTCATATTATACTAATGACAGTGATATGTTTATAGGCTCAGTACCTGCTAGGGCCATACTATACTAATGACAGTGATATGTTTATGGGCTCAGTACCTGCTAGGGTCATATTATACTAATGACAGTGATATGTTTATGGGCTCAGTACCTGCTAGGGTCATATTATACTAATGACAGTGATATGTTTATGTGCTCAGTACCTGCTAGGGTCATATTATACTAATGACAGTGATATGTTTATGGCCTCAGTACCTGCTAGGGCCATATTATACTAATGACAGTGATATGTTTATGGGCTCAGTACCTGCTAGGGCCATATTATACTAATGACAGTGATATGTTTATGGTCTCAGTACCTGCTAGGGCCATATTATACTAATGACAGTGATATGTTTATGGGCTCAGTACCTGCTAGGGTCATATTATACTAATGACAGTGATATGTTTATGGGCTCAGTACCTGCTAGGGTCATATTATACTAATGACAGTGATATGTTTATGGGCTCAGTACCTGCTAGGGTCATATTATACTAATGACAGTGATATGTTTATGGGCTCAGTACCTGCTAGGGTCATATTATAATAATGACAGTGATATGTTTATGGGCTCAGTACCTGCTAGGGTCATATTATACTAATGACAGTGATATGTTTATGTGCTCAGTACCTGCTAGGGCCATATTATACTAATGACAGTGATATGTTTATGTGCTCAGTACCTGCTAGGGTCATATTATACTAATGACAGTGATATGTTTATGGGCTCAGTACCTGCTAGGGCCATATTATACTAATGACAGTGATATGTTTATGGGCTCAGTACCTGCTAGGGCCATATTATACTAATGACAGTGATATGTTTATGTGCTCAGTACCTGCTAGGGCCATATTATACTAATGACAGTGATATGTTTATGTGCTCAGTACCTGCTAGGGTCATATTATACTAATGACAGTGATATGTTTATGGGCTCAGTACCTGCTAGGGCCATATTATACTAATGACAGTGATATGTTTATGGGCTCAGTACCTGCTAGGGCCATATTATACTAATGACAGTGATATGTTTATGTGCTCAGTACCTGCTAGGGTCATATTATACTAATGACAGTGATATGTTTATGGGCTCAGTACCTGCTAGGGTCATATTATACTAATGACAGTGATATGTTTATGTGCTCAGTACCTGCTAGGGCCATATTATACTAATGACAGTGATATGTTTATGGGCTCAGTACCTGCTAGGGTCATATTATACTAATGACAGTGATATGTTTATGGGCTCAGTACCTGCTAGGGTCATATTATACTAATGACAGTGATATGTTTATGGGCTCAGTACCTGCTAGGGTCATATTATACTAATGACAGTGATATGTTTATGGGCTCAGTACCTGCTAGGGTCATATTATACTAATGACAGTGATATGTTTATAAGCTCAGTACCTGCTAGGGTCATATTATACTAATGACAGTGATATGTTTATGGGCTCAGTACCTGCTAGGGTCATATTATACTAATGACAGTGATATGTTTATGTGCTCAGTACCTGCTAGGGTCATATTGTACTAATG
The DNA here is from genome assembly GCF_027579735.1 of Bombina bombina. Taxonomy (NCBI): domain Eukaryota; kingdom Metazoa; phylum Chordata; class Amphibia; order Anura; family Bombinatoridae; genus Bombina; species Bombina bombina. The sequence goes on along the minus strand of NC_069503.1, from coordinate 1,150,878,405 downwards.
ACAGTGATATGTTTATGTGCTCAGTACCTGCTAGGGTCATATTATACTAATGACAGTGATATGTTTATGGGCTCAATACCTGCTAGGGTCATATTATACTAATGAGTGTGATATGTTTATGGGCTCAGTACCTGCTAGGGTCATATTATACTAATGACAGTGATATGTTTATGTGCTCAGTACCTGCTAGGGTCATATTATACTAATGACAGTGATATGTTTATGTGCTCAGTACCTGCTAGGGTCATATTATACTAATGACAGTGATATGTTTATGGGCTCAGTACCTGCTAGGGCCATATTATACTAATGACAGTGATATGTTTATGGGCTCAGTACCTGCTAGGGTCATATTATACTAATGACAGTGATATGTTTATGGGCTCAGTACCTGCTAGGGTCATATTATACTAATGACAGTGATATGTTTATGGGCTCAGTACCTGCTAGGGTCATATTATACTAATGACAGTGATATGTTTATGTGCTCAGTACCTGCTAGGGTCATATTATACTAATGACAGTGATATGTTTATGGGCTCAGTACCTGCTAGGGTCATATTATACTAATGACAGTGATATGTTTATGGGCTCAGTACCTGCTAGGGTCATATTATACTAATGACAGTGACGTGTTTATGTGCTCAGTACCTGCTAGGGTCATATTATACTAATGACAGTGATATGTTTATGTGCTCAGTACCTGCTAGGGTCATATTATACTAATGACAGTGATATGTTTATGTGCTCAGTACCTGCTAGGGTCATATTATACTAATGACAGTGATATGTTTATGGGCTCAGTACCTGCTAGGGCCATATTATACTAATGACAGTGATATGTTTATGGGCTCAATACCTGCTAGGGTCATATTATACTAATGAGTGTGATATGTTTATGGGCTCAGTACCTGCTAGGGTCATATTATACTAATGACAGTGATATGTTTATGTGCTCAGTACCTGCTAGGGTCATATTATACTAATGACAGTGATATGTTTATGTGCTCAGTACCTGCTAGGGCCATATTATACTAATGACAGTGATATGTTTATGTGCTCAGTACCTGCTAGGGTCATATTATACTAATGACAGTGATATGTTTATGGGCTCAGTACCTGCTAGGGCCATGTTATACTAATGACAGTGATATGTTTATGGGCTCAGTACCTGCTAGGGTCATATTATACTAATGACAGTGATATGTTTATGGGCTCAGTACCTGCTAGGGCCATATTATACTAATGAGTGTGATATGTTTATGGGCTCAGTACCTGCTAGGGTCATATTATACTAATGACAGTGATATGTTTATGGGCTCAGTACCTGCTAGGGCCATATTATACTAATGACAGTGATATGTTTATGGGCTCAGTACCTGCTAGGGTCATATTATACTAATGACAGTGATATGTTTATGTGCTCAGTACCTGCTAGGGTCATATTATACTAATGACAGTGATATGTTTATGTGCTCAGTACCTGCTAGGGTCATATTATACTAATGACAGTGATATGTTTATGTGCTCAGTACCTGCTAGGGTCATATTATACTAATGACAGTGATATGTTTATGTGCTCAGTACCTGCTAGGGCCATATTATACTAATGACAGTGATATGTTTATGGCCTCAGTACCTGCTAGGGCCATATTATACTAATGACAGTGATATGTTTATGGGCTCAGTACCTGCTAGGGCCATATTATACTAATGACAGTGATATGTTTATGGGCTCAGTACCTGCTAGGGCCATATTATACTAATGACAGTGATATGTTTATGGGCTCAGTACCTGCTAGGGTCATATTATACTAATGACAGTGATATGTTTATGGGCTCAGTACCTGCTAGGGTCATATTATACTAATGACAGTGATATGTTTATGGGCTCAGTACTTGCTAGGGTCATATTATACTAATGACAGTGATATGTTTATGTGCTCAGTACCTGCTAGGGTCATATTATACTAATGACAGTGATATGTTTATGGGCTCAGTACCTGCTAGGGCCATATTACACTAATGACAGTGATATGTTTATGGGCTCAGTACCTGCTAGGGTCATATTATACTAATGACAGTGATATGTTTATGGGCTCAGTACCTGCTAGGGTCATATTATACTAATGACAGTGATATGTTTATGTGCTCAGTACCTGCTAGGGTCATATTATACTAATGACAGTGATATGTTTATAAGCTCAGTACCTGCTAGGGTCATATTATACTAATGACAGTGATATGTTTATGGGCTCAGTACCTGCTAGGGTCATATTATACTAATGACAGTGATATGTTTATAAGCTCAGTACCTGCTAGGGTCATATTATACTAATGACAGTGATATGTTTATGGGCTCAGTACCTGCTAGGGTCATATTATACTAATGACAGTGATATGTTTATGTGCTCAGTACCTGCTAGGGTCATATTATACTAATGAGTGTGATATGTTTATGGGCTCAGTACCTGCTAGGGTCATATTATACTAATGACAGTGATATGTTTATGTGCTCAGTACCTGCTAGGGTCATATTATACTAATGACAGTGATATGTTTATGTGCTCAGTACCTGCTAGGGTCATATTATACTAATGACAGTGATATGTTTATGGGCTCAGTACCTGCTAGGGCCATATTATACTAATGACAGTGATATGTTTATGGGCTCAGTACCTGCTAGGGTCATATTATACTAATGACAGTGATATGTTTATGGGCTCAGTACCTGCTAGGGTCATATTATACTAATGACAGTGATATGTTTATGGGCTCAGTACCTGCTAGGGTCATATTATACTAATGACAGTGACGTGTTTATGTGCTCAGTACCTGCTAGGGTCATATTATACTAATGACAGTGACATGTTTATGTGCTCAGTACCTGCTAGGGTCATATTATACTAATGACAGTGATATGTTTATGTGCTCAGTACCTGCTAGGGTCATATTATACTAATGACAGTGATATGTTTATGGGCTCAGTACCTGCTAGGGCCATATTATACTAATGACAGTGATATGTTTATGGGCTCAGTACCTGCTAGGGTCATATTATACTAATGACAGTGATATGTTTATGGGCTCAGTACCTGCTAGGGTCATATTATACTAATGACAGTGATATGTTTATGGGCTCAGTACCTGCTAGGGTCATATTATACTAATGACAGTGATATGTTTATGGGCTCAGTACCTGCTAGGGTCATATTATACTAATGACAGTGATATGTTTATGGGCTCAGTACCTGCTAGGGTCATATTATACTAATGACAGTGATATGTTTATGGGCTCAGTACCTGCTAGGGTCATATTATACTAATGACAGTGATATGTTTATGTGCTCAGTACCTGCTAGGGTCATATTATACTAATGACAGTGATATATTTATGGGCTCAGTACCTGCTAGTGCCATATTATACTAATGACAGTGATATGTTTATGTGCTCAGTACCTGCTAGGGTCATATTATACTAATGACAGTGATATGTTTATAAGCTCAGTACCTGCTAGGGTCATATTATACTAATGACAGTGATATGTTTATGGGCTCAGTACCTGCTAGGGTCATATTATACTAATGACAGTGATATGTTTATGGGCTCAGTACCTGCTAGGGTCATATTATACTAATGACAGTGATATGTTTATGTGCTCAGTACCTGCTAGGGTCATATTATACTAATGACAGTGATATGTTTATGTGCTCAGTACCTGCTAGGGCCATATTATACTAATGACAGTGATATGTTTATGGGCTCAGTACCTGCTAGTGCCATATTATACTAATGACAGTGATATGTTTATGGGCTCAGTACCTGCTAGGGCCATATTATACTAATGACAGTGATATGTTTATGGGCTCAGTACCTGCTAGTGCCATATTATACTAATGACAGTGATATGTTTATGGGCTCAGTACCTGCAAGGGTCATATTATACTAATGACAGTGATATGTTTATGGGCTCAGTACCTGCTAGGGTCATATTATACTAATGACAGTGATATGTTTATGGGCTCAGTACCTGCTAGGGCCATATTATACTAATGACAGTGATATGTTTATGGGCTCAGTACCTGCTAGGGTCATATTATACTAATGACAGTGATATATTTATGGGCTCAGTACCTGCTAGGGCCATATTATACTAATGACAGTGATATGTTTATGGGCTCAGTACCTGCTAGTGCCATATTATACTAATGACAGTGATATGTTTATGGGCTCAGTACCTGCTAGGGCCATATTATACTAATGACAGTGATATGTTTATGGGCTCAGTACCTGCTAGTGCCATATTATACTAATGACAGTGATATGTTTATGGGCTCAGTACCTGCAAGGGTCATATTATACTAATGACAGTGATATGTTTATGGGCTCAGTACCTGCTAGGGTCATATTATACTAATGACAGTGATATGTTTATGGGCTCAGTACCTGCTAGGGTCATATTATACTAATGACAGTGATATGTTTATGGGCTCAGTACCTGCTAGGGTCATATTATACTAATGACAGTGATATGTTTATGGGCTCAGTACCTGCAAGGGTCATATTATACTAATGACAGTGATATGTTTATGTGCTCAGTACCTGCTAGGGCCATATTATACTAATGACAGTGATATGTTTATGTGCTCAGTACCTGCTAGGGCCATATTATACTAATGACAGTGATATGTTTATGGGCTCATTACCTGCTAGGGCCATATTATACTAATGACAGTGATATGTTTATGTCCCTGCTAGTGGCACAGTGTACTAATGACAGTGGCGTGTATATGATCAGTCCCTGCTAGTGGCACAGTGTACTAATGACAGTGACGTGTATATGATCAGTCCCTGCTAGTGCCACAGTGTACTAATGACAGTGACGTGTATATGCTCAGTCCCAGCTAGTGCCACAGTGTACTAATGACAGTGACGTGTATATAATCAGTCCGTATGAGTGCCACAGTGTACTAATGACAGTGACGCGTATATAATCAGTCCCTGCTAGTGCCACAGTGTACTAATGACAGTGGCGTGTATATAATCAGTCCCAGCTAGTGCCACAGTGAACTAATGACAGTGACGTGTATATGATCAGTCCCAGCTAGTGGCACAGTGTACTAATGACAGTGACGTGTATATAATCAGTCCGTATGAGTGCCACAGTGTACTAATGACAGTGACGTGTATATGATCAGTCCCAGCTAGTGGCACAGTGTACTAATGACAGTGACGTGTATATGATCAGTCCCAGCTAGTGCCAGTGTACTAATGACAGTGACACGTGTATATGCTCAGTCCCTGCTAGTGCCACAGTGTACTAATGACAGTGAAGTGTATATAATCAGTCCATATGAGTGCCACAGTGTACTAATGACAGTGACGTGTATATGCTCAGTCCCAGCTAGTGCCACAGTGAACTAATGACAGTGACGTGTATATGCTCAGTCCCAGCTAGTGCCACAGTGAACTAATGACAGTGACGTGTATATGATCAGTCCCAGCTAGTGCCACAGTGTACTAATGACAGTGACATGTTTATGTGCTCAGTCCCTGCTAGTGCCCAGTGTACTAATGACAGTGACATGTTTATGTGCTCAGTCCGTACGAGGGCTAAGGTAGTATGGTATAAGAAACATGTTACTGGCTCCCAAAGAACAATCACAAGTCAGTCAAGTTAACTTATCACTGGGGCCCATATCTTGAATTGAACAACACATTTATGATTCCAGAGAGAAGTAGCAGGAAAAAAAAAGAAAAAAGAAAGAAAAACTCACTAAAATGTCATTCAGGCCCCTGCAGTTACAGATCAAAAATGTCCCCATCAAGGGCCAGCAACAATTCCCTCCCACTGCAGGCCTAGACAATTGAAAATAATAATTGAAAAAAAAAGAAAAAAACAAAAAACACAAAATGAAAAAGAAATAAAAAAACAACCCTCCTCCACCTCCCACGCAGTGCCCCAGAAGAAGTGAATATTTCTATTGACCGATTGTAAAGGTGATAGAGGGTCTCCAAAGCTCATTGTCACTGCTGCCATCTGAAAGACAGTAAAGACAGGGTTCAGTCTGTTGGAGCTCAGAGTACACTGCTTGGTCTTCTGTGTTCTTGAGTATTTTGTTTAAATATTCTCTGTTCTAGAATTAAGCAGACAGAGGTAGCAGATAACCTGAAAAATAAATAAAGGGAGAGGGATTTCTTGCCTATATAAGATTGTACAGCCACTACTGGGGCCACAGTTTATACAAGATGCTCTAAAGCTTGGGACATCATTATCTCTTAGCTTATATGTGAGCCGTGATGCTATGTATCATGTTGTGGGGTCACAAGCTGCTGCCCGGTGGGTGTATAACCCAAGGAAGGATGTTGGGAAAATTAAAGACGTTGACCTTCCAAGCAGAACCTGAGTTGTGGCACAAGGAATAAATACTAGGGCAATAGCCAATAGGCTGCTAAAGGACGTAGCAATATTTTACCCACTACATGACTAGACGAAGGGATGGGAAGTGTGTAATTCAGTAATTTATATGGGACTCACTACTGACAATTTTCACAGATAAAACAACATCAATATCAAAACATTTACAGCCACAGAAGGAAAAAGAAAAAAGTACAGACAGAATTGTCATCAATAAAACATTAGTTGGGATCAGAGGTCTCACTTTACCCGTAGGCACACCAAGGACGGCTCTGGTTAACTCCAACAGTACTGGTCATATGGTAAGCACAGACATAATGGTACTACTGAAGGAACCCGTAAGCAGCACTTACCTGGAGGTTGGTGAGCTGTTGGTGTTGATGAGCGATGGTTTGTTTCACCAGCACGCTCTTGATGCTCTGTTCCATAGCGTACTTCTTAGCCTAGAAGGAAAACAAAATCTTAGTCCAGTAGAGGAGACAGCGAGGGAGGTAGAACACAAACAAGTTCTTTTCACAACATAAATCTTGATTCCTCATTGTGAAAAAACAGAAGGATAAGGAAATCCAGAGTTCCAAACGAGGGCACAGAGCAGGTAAGGTACTCTCCCGCTCACCGTGCAGACACCTCCAATTGTAGGGCCCGCTCCTCTCTACTGGGCACCCCTTACCTTACCTCTGTATGACTTGGGCGAGGAGGGGCAGCCTCCTCCGAGCCTGGTGACATTTCTCACTCACGGTGTTCGCCCAGCAAAGGGGAATGTCTACAAGATAGAAGCGGGAGAAGCCCAAAAGGTTCTGACGCTTATTTTAAGATCCCTATATTCTAGATTTAACGGTTAGCACCTCCAACACTCTTGACATGATTCTAGTGTGTGTAAAAATAACAAACAAAGTAATGCAAAGACATTGGGTTAACTCTTGCCATTAAAGCTCTCTGGCAGCAAAAGCTGAACCCTAATAAACAGAAAGAACAGGAAATAAAATTACTTACCAAAACCCTCTTCACATTCAGTCACAGCACAGTTAGTAATTAACAAGAGCATATTTGTTTCCTAGACAAATTAAATGTTGAACCAAGCAATAGGGAAGCCGACTATGGCCACTAATACACTGGTGAGAAAGGGGCATCCCTCTGAAGCTTCATAGGTCCAACAAATATTTAAATTTGGAGCAGTAAAAAAATTACTTTTTAAGCTCCAGACCAAAACATTCCCCTCACAAAACAATAGTCCCCTCTCATCTCCAGAAGAGGCTCTTTCGTGCTTGTAGAGACTGACTTATGTCCAAAGGGTCCTGGAAAACGTGTAGCCCAACATAACATATCCTTGAGAGGTTGTAGGTTTGATTATTGTACAAGTAGCAATTCCTTACTAGTGGCCTGAAGCATAAGACACACACACTTTGGTTTAAATGTATTATAGGTATTATCATGAGCCTTGAAAGTACCTTGTATAAGACACATGGTGTTAAATATTTGTGAAACACATTTTAACCTTTACTTAGACTATTTCATTTACTAAACCAAAAGTACCAAACTAACCTGAAGATTGTTTAGTAGGAAAGATGACAGTCAAACCAAGGCTTATCATGTGTTCTGATGTTTAATAGGTATGTTATGTTACCCCACATCTGCTTCTAAATGAGAGAAATATGTTTTCAGAAACTGAAATATGTTATTAAAGCAGTGTTCTCAACAGAAAATGTTGCCAGCCAAGTGGTATTATTAAGTAGCAAAAATATGTATTTAATGATTATTTGTGCAATAAAGATTTATTGTTAACTAATTGTACCTGGATACTGACCTTTAGCTGGAAGGGGTACCCATTAAAAAGGTTCCTCTGACGTTAAGGCTAAGGGAATCTGCTAACATCACTGGTCAGTAATGATGTCACATGGTCAGTTCACAGTTACATTTGAGGTAATCAAGATGGGAGATTCAGTGTGAGTCATTGCTTCTCTGGGGCACTTATAGATGTTCACATGAAATGCACGCCAGACATTTACTTAGAAGCACTATACACTATTCATGCATTAAAGATATATCAAAATTTATAGTCAACGATTCAGATACAGCAGCAATTTTAATCAACTTTCCAATCAACTTTCAGCAAATTCGCTTTATTTTCTTGGTATCCTATGTTGAAGAGTAAAGCTAGGTAGGCTGATAGGAGCGTGAAAAACATAATTTAAGCTTACCTGATAAATTTATTTCTCTTGTAGTGTATCCAGTCCACGGATCATCCATTACTTGTGGGATATTCTCCTTCCCAACAGGAAGTTGCAAGAGGATCACCCACAGCAGAGCTGCTATATAGCTCCTCCCCTCACTGCCATATCCAGTCATTCGACCTAAACAAGACGAGAAAGGAGAAACCATAGGGTGCAGTGGTGACTGTAGTTTAATTAAAATTTAGACCTGCCTTAAAAGGACAGGGCGGGCCGTGGACTGGATACACTACAAGATAAATAAATTTATCAGGTAAGCATAAATTATGTTTTCTCTTGTTAAGTGTATCCAGTCCACGGATCATCCATTACTTGTGGGATACCAATACCGAAAGCTAAAGTACACGGATGATGGGAGGGACAAGGCAGGAACTTAAACGGAAGGAACCACTGCCTGTAGAACCTTTCTCCCAAAAAACAGCCTCCGAAGAAGCAAAAGTGTCAAATTTGTAAAATTTTGAAAAGGTGTGAAGCGAAGACCAAGTCGCAGCCTTGCAAATCTGTTCAACAGAGGACTCATTTTTAAAGGCCCAGGTGGAAGCCACAGCTCTAGTAGAATGAGCTGTAATCCTTTCAGGGGGCTGCTGTCCAGCAGTCTCATAGGCTAAGCGTATTATGCTCCGAAGCCAAAAGGAGAGAGAGGTTGCCGAAGCTTTTTGACCTCTCCTCTGTCCAGAGTAAACGACAAACAGGGCAGATGTTTGACGAAAATCTTTAGTAGCCTGTAAGTAAAACTTCAAGGCACGGACTACGTCCAGATTATGCAAAAGACGTTCCTTCTTTGAAGAAGGATTAGGACACAATGATGGAACAACAATCTCTTGATTGATATTCCTGTTAGAAACCACCTTAGGTAAAAACCCAGGTTTGGTACGCAGAACTACCTTGTCTGAATGAAAAATCAGATAAGGAGAATCACAATGTAAGGCAGATAACTCAGAGACTCTTCGAGCCGAGGAAATAGCCATCAAAAACAGAACTTTCCAAGATAAAAGTTTAATATCAATGGAATGAAGGGGTTCAAACGGAACTCCCTGAAGAACTTTAAGAACCAAGTTTAAGCTCCACGGGGGAGCAACAGTTTTAAACACAGGGTTAATCCTAACCAAAGCCTGACAAAATGCCTGGACGTCTGGAACTTCTGCCAGACGCTTGTGCAAAAGAATAGACAGAGCAGAGATCTGCCCTTTTAATGAACTAGCTGATAAGCCTTTGTCCAAACCCTCTTGGAGAAAGGACAATATCCTAGGAATCCTAGCCTTACTCCATGAGTAACTCTTGGATTCACACCAATAAAGATATTTACGCCATATCTTATAGTAGATTTTCCTGGTGACAGGCTTCCGAGCCTGTATTAAGGTATCAATGACTGACTCGGAGAAGCCACGCCTTGATAGAATCAAGAGTTCAATCTCCATGCAGTCAGTCTCAGAGAAATTAGATTTGGATGATTGAAAGGACCTTGTATTAGAAGGTCCTGCCTCAGAGGCAGAGTCCATGGTGGAAGAGATGACATGTCCACTAGGTCTGCATATACCAGGTCCTGTATGGCCACGCAGGCGCTATCAGAATCACTGATGCTCTCTCCTGTTTGATTTTGGCAATCAGTCGAGGGAGCAGAGGAAACGGTGGAAACACATAGGCCAGGTTGAAGAACCAAGGAGCTGCTAGAGCATCTATCAGCGTTGCTCCCGGATCCCTGGACCTGGATCCGTAACAAGGAAGCTTGGCGTTCTGGCGAGACGCCATGAGATCCAGTTCTGGTTTGCCCCAACGATGGATCAGTTGAGCAAACCCCTCCGGATGGAGTTCCCACTCCCCCGGATGAAAAGCCGGACGACTTAGAAAATCCGCCTCCCAGTTCTCTACGCCTGGGATGTGGATCGCTGACAGGTGGCAAGAGTAAGACTCTGCCCAGCGAATTATCTTTGAAACTTCTAACATCGCTAGGGAACTCCTGGTTCCCCCTTGATGGTTGATGTAAGCCACTCGTGATGTTGTCCGACTGAAATCTGATGAACCTCAGTGTTGCTAACTGAGGCCAAGCTAGAAAAGCATTGAATATTGCTCTTAACTCCAGAATATTTATTGGGAGGAGTTTCTCCTCCTGAGTCCACGACCCCTGAGCCTTCAGGGAGTTCCAGACTGCGCCCCAACCTAGAAGGCTGGCATCTGTTGTTACAATCGTCCAATCTGGCCAGCGAAAGGTCATACCCTTGGACAGATGGACCCGAGAAAGCCACCATAGAAGAGAATCTCTGGTCTCTTGATCCAGATTTAGTAGAGGGGACAAATCTGAGTAATCCCCATTCCACTGACTTAGCATGCATAATTGCAGCGGTCTGAGATGCAGGCGCGCAAAAGGCACTATGTCCACTTGCCACTACCATTAAGCCGATTACTTCCATGCACTGAGCCACTGACAGGCGTGGAATGGAATGAAGGACACGGCAAGCATTTAGAAGTTTTGATAACCTGGACTCCGTCAAGTAAATTTTCATCTCTACAGAATCTATAAGAGTCCCTAGGAAGGAGACTCTTGTGAGTGGTGATAGAGAACTCTTTTCCACGTTCACTTTCCACCCATGCGACCTCAGAAATGCCAGAACTATCTCTGTATGAGACTTGGCAATTTGAAAGCTTGACGCCTGTATCAGGATGTGGTCTAGATACGGAGCCACCGCTATGCCTCGCGGTCTTAGAACCGCCAGAAGTGAGCCCAGAACCTTTGTAAAAATTCTCGGGGCAGTGGCCAACCCGAAGGGAAGAGCTACAAATTTGTAATGCCTGTCTAGAAAGGCAAACCTTAGGAACCGATGATGATCTTTGTGAATCGGTATGTGAAGGTAGGCATCCTTTAAGTCCACTGTGGTCATGTACTGACCCTCTTGGATCATGGGTAGGATGGTCCGAATAGTTTCCATTTTGAATGATGGAACTCTGAGGAATTTGTTTAAGATCTTTAGATCCAAGATTGGTCTGAAGGTTCCCTCTTTCTTGGGAACCACAAACACATTTGAATAAAATCCCTGTCCTTGTTCCGTCCACGGAACTGGATGGATCACTCCCATTACTAGGAGGTCTTGCACACAGCTTAGGAATGCCTCTTTCTTTATCTGGTTTGCTGATAACCTTGAAAGATGAAATCTCCCTTGTGGAGGAGAAGCTTTGAAGTCCAGAAGATATCCCTGAGATATGATCTCCAACGCCCAGGGATCCTGAACATCTCTTGCCCACGCCTGGGCGAAGAGAGAAAGTCTGCCCCCCACTAGATCCGTTTCCGGATAGGGGGCTGTTCCTTCATGCTGTCTTGGGGGCAGCAGCAGGCTTTCTGGCCTGCTTGCCCTTGTTCCAGGACAGGTTAGGTTTCCAGGCCTGTCTGGAATGAGCAACAGTTCCCTCTTGTTTTGAAGCGGAGGAAGTTGATGCTGCTCCTGCCTTGAAATTTCGAAAGGCACGAAAATTAAACTGTTTGGCCTTTGATTTGGCCCTGTCCTGAGGAAGGGTATGACCCTTGCCTCCAGTAATGTCAGCAATAATTTCCTTCAAGCCAGGCCCGAATAAGGTCTGCCCCTTGAAAGGAATGTTGAGTAATTTAGACTTTGAAGTCACGTCAGCTGACCAGGATTTAAGCCATAGCGCCCTACGCGCCTGGATGGCGAATCCGGAATTCTTAGCCGTTAGTTTAGTCAAATGAACAATGGCATCAGAAACAAATGAGTTAGCTAGCTTAAGCGTTCTAAGCTTGTCAATAATTTCATTCAATGGAGCTGTCTGGATGGCCTCTACCAGGGCCTCAAACCAGAATGCCGCCGCAGCAGTGACAGGCGCAATGCATGCAAGGGGCTGTAAAATAAAACCTTGTTGAATAAACATTTTCTTAAGGTAACCCTCCAATTTTTTATCCATTGGATCTGAAAAAGCACAACTGTCCTCAACCGGGATAGTGGTATGCTTTGCTAAAGTAGAAACTGCTCCCTCCACCTTAGGGACCGTCTGCCATAAGTCCCGTGTAGTGGCGTCTATTGGAAACATTTTTCTAAAAATAGGAGGTGGGGAAAAGGGCACACCGGGTCTATCTCACTCCTTGCTAATAATTTCTGTAAGCCTTTTAGGTATAGGAAAAACGTCAGTACACACCAGCACCGCATAGTATCTATCCAGCCTACACAATTTCTCTGGAATTGCAACTGTGTTACAGTCATTCAGAGCAGCTAATACCTCCCCAAGCAATACACGGAGGTTCTCAAGCTTAAATTTAAAATTAGAAATCTCTGAATCAGGTTTCCCCGAGTCAGAGATGTCACCCACAGACTGAAGCTCTCCGTCCTCATGTTCTGCATACTGTGACGCAGTATCAGACATGGCTCTAACAGCATTTGCACGCTCTGTATCTCTCCAACCCCAGAGCTATTGCGCTTGCCTCTTAATTCAGGCAATCTAGATAATACCTCTGACAGGGTATTATTCATGATTGCAGCCATGTCCTGAAAGGTAATCGCTATGGGCGTCCCTGATGTAATTGGCGCCATATTAGTGTGCGTCCCCTGAGCGGGAGGCGAAGGGTCTGACACGTGGGGAGAGTTAGTCGGCATAACTTCCCCCTCGACAGAACCCTCTGGTGATAATTCTTTTATAGATAAAGACTGATCTTTACTGTTTAAGGTGAAATCAATACATTTAGTACACATTCTCCTATGGGGCTCCACCATGGCTTTCAAACATAATGAACAAGTAGGTTCTTCTGTGTCAGACATGTTTAAACAGACTAGCAATGAGACTAGCAAGCTTGGAAAACACTTTAAAACAAGTTTACAAGCAATATAAAAAACGTTACTGCGCCTTTAAGAAACACAAATTTTCCCAAATTTTGAAATAACAGTGAAAAAATGCAGTTACACTAACTAAATTTTTACAGTGTATGTAATAAGTTAGCAGAGCATTGCATCCACTTGCAAATGGATGATTAACCCCTTAATACCAAAAACGGAATAACAAATGACAAAAACGTTTTTTAAACAGTCACAACTGCCACAGCTCTACTGTGGCTTTTTACCTCCCTCAATACGACTTTTGAAGCCTTTTGAGCCCTTCAGAGAAGTCCTGGATCATGCAGTCTGTAATTTTTGCTGTGCAAAAAACGCTAAAATAGGCCCCTCCCACTCATATTACAACAGTGGGAAGCCTCAGGGAACTGTTTCTAGGCAAAATTCAAGCCAGCCATGTGGAAAAAACTAGGCCCCAATAAGTTTTATCACCAAACATATGTAAAAAACGATTAAACATGCCAGCAAATGTTTTAAAATACACTTTTATAAGAGTATGTATCTCTATTAATAAGCCTGATACCAGTCGCTATCACTGCATTTAAGGCTTTACTTACATTACTTGGGTATCAGCAGCATTTTCTAGCAAATTCCATCCCTAGAAAAATATTTTAACTGCACATACCTTATTACAGGAAAACCTGCACGCTATTCCCCCTCTGAAGTTACCTCACTCCTCAGAATATGTGAGAACAGCAAAGGATCTTAGTTACTTCTGCTAAGATCATAAAAAACGCAGGCAGATTCTTCTTCTAAATACTGCCTGAGATAAACAGTACACTCCGGTACCATTTAAAAATAAACTTTTGATTGAAGAAATAAACTAAGTATAAAACACCACAGTCCTCTTACCAGTGTGCCATGGCACACTAGTGTGCCGTGAGAGATCCTCAGGTGTGCCACGGCAGACTGACAACAGTGTGACATATTTTTTTAAACTTTGCTTGTTTTTGACTCCCAGTGCAGGGGTAGTTTGTAGGAGGCATGGCATAACAGCACAATACATACAGTATGTGTGTGTTTGTGTGTATGTGTATATATATATATATATATATATATATATATATATATATATATATATATATATATATATATATGCTGTATTAGGCTACAATGTGTGATTTTTTTAAAATTTTGGGATGGTGGTGTGCCACAGGATTTTTCAATGTAAAAAAGTGTGCCACGGCAAAAAAAAAGGTTAAAAATCACTGCTCTTACGACCTCCATCTTAGTTGAGAGTTGCAAGAGAATGACTGGATATGGCAGTGAGGGGAGGAGCTATATAGCAGCTCTGCTGTGGGTGATCCTCTTGCAACTTCCTGTTGGGAAGGAGAATATCCCACAAGTAATGGATGATCCGTGGACTGGATACACTTAACAAGAGAAATATGTATAACATTGCTATAAACACACTTACAAATATATGTATAACATTGCTATAAACATACTTACAAATATATGTATAACATTGCTATAAACACACTTACAAATATATGTATAACATTGCTATAAACATACTTACAAATATATGTATAACATTGCTATAAACATACTTACAAATATATGTATAACATTGCTATAAACATACTTACAAATATATGTATAACATTGCTATAAACATACTTACAAATATATGTATAACATTGCTATAAACATACTTACAAATATATGTATAACATTGCTATAAACATACTTACAAACATATGTATAATAATGGATGCGCCAAACTAATAATGAGAGTGCATATATAATATTAAAGACACACTGCTCCGAGTGTGATGTAGCCCTAAAGTTTATAAAAACTTGTATAACAGTGAGTATTGCAGTCCCGTAAAATATACAAAACTATACACAATATGAGCAAACTGAATGCAACACAATACAAGTGCAAATATAACTCTAGAATAAATAAAATAAATTAAAATAAACCGTGTCACTCTTAGGTCCAACTGGAAAATTAAAAAAGTCCTATGTACAATCCAAGGGTTTCTCCTCCATCAACAAAGCAAGCGACGAACAACTCCTTCCAAAACTTGCTGGTTAGCCAAGTGCGGTCAGATGTAACAAGTAAAAGAAGAAGGCGCAACAATAGTGCACTATCAATATGGTAGGACTAGCTGCCACACAAATACCAATATACTCACAGGATATCAGGCACTTGAGAAGTGCTACAACAGCCTCCTGGACCCTTAAAAGTCGTCCAGATAACTCTCCCTCTGGCACTCCACTCAATCAACTTATCCCCTTGATGGAACCACAGGTCCCTGGATATCAGATCTTTCCAGTAATGAGTGATGCTCTGTAGGAAAAAGGCAAAGGCAACTCCACTTCCAAAGAGTTTAGATGCAATAATTAAAAATCCACAATTTGTGTGGATATCTCACATAAAACAGTCGTGGATAAAGTCTCTTATTAGAATGTAAAAGACTTTATTAAAACACAACGCGTTTCTCGGACATCAATGACCGTTTCCTCAGGTGTAAGTCACATACACCTGAGGAAACTGTCATTGACTGTTTTAATAAACTCTTTTACATTCTAATAAGAGACTTTATCCACGACTGTTTTATGTGAGATATCCACACAAATTGTGGATTTTTAATTATTGCATCTAAACTCTTTGGAAGTGGAGTTGCCTTTGCCTTTTTCCTACAGAGCATCACTCATTACTGGAAAGATCTGATATCCAGGGACCTGTGGTTCCATCAAGGGGATAAGCTGATTGAGTGGAGTGCCAGAGGGAGAGTTATCTGGACGACTTTTAAGGGTCCAGGAGGCTGTTGTAGCACTTCTCAAGTGCCTGATATCCTGTGAGTATATTGGTATTTGTGTGGCAGCGAGTCCTACCATATTGATTGTGCACTATTGTGGCGCCTTCTTCTCTTTTACATGTTGCTATAAACATAGCTGCAATATGACTCGACACCTACATGCGCCTGAGCTCACCTAGTATAACTCTTTAACAAAGGATACCAAGAGAACTAAGCAAAATTACTAGCATGTGGATCACCAGCACAGGGTATATTTGGTCATTGTGTGCACAAGTGCTGTACTCACTAGCATGTGGCTCACCAGAACAGGGTATGCTTGGTCATTGTGTGCACAAGTGCTGTATTCACTAGCATGTGGCATGCTTGGTCATTTTGTGCATCAGTGCTGTACTTACTTGCATGTGGCTCACCAGTACAGGGTATGCTTGGTCATTGTGTGCACAAGTGCTGTATTCACTAGCATGTGGCTCACCAGTATGGGGTATGCTTGGTCATTGTGTGCACAAGTGCTGTATTCACTAGCATGTGGCTCACCAGTATGGGGTATGCTTGGTCATTGTGTGCACAAGTGCTGTATTCACTAGCATGTGGCTCACCAGCACAGGGTATGCTTGGTCAATGTGTGCACAAGTGCTGTACTCACTTGCATGTGGCTCACCAGCACAGGGTATGCTTGGTCATTGTGTGCACAAGTGCTGTACTCACTTGCATGTGGCTCACCAGCACAGGGTATGCTTGGTCATTGTGTGCACAAGTGCTGTATTCATTAGCATGCGGCTCACCAGTACAGGGTATGCTTTGTCATTGTGTGCACAAGTGCTGTATTCACTAGCATGTGGCTCACCAGTACGGGGTATGCTTGGTCATTGTGTGCACAAGTGCTGTATTCACTAGCATGTGGCTCACCAGAACGGGGTATGCTTGGTCATTGTGTGCACAAGTGCTGTATTCACTAGCATGTGGCTCACCAGCACAGGGTATGCTTGGTCATTGTGTGCACAAGTGCTGTATTCATTAGCATGCGGCTCACCAGTACAGGGTATGCTTTGTCATTGTGTGCACAAGTGCTGTATTCACTAGCATGTGGCTCACCAGTACGGGGTATGCTTGGTCATTGTGTGCACAAGTGCTGTATTCAATAGCATGCGGCTCACCAGAACGGGGTATGCTTGGTCATTGTGTGCACAAGTGCTGTATTCACTAGCATGCGGCTCACCAGTACGGGGTATGCTTTGTCATTGTGTGCACAAGTGCTGTATTCACTAGCATGTGGCTCAGTAGTACAGGGTATGATTTGTCATTGTGTGCACAAGTGCTGTAATCACTAGCATGTGGCTCACCAGTACGGGGTATGCTTGGTCATTGTGTGCACAAGTGCTGTACTCACTAGCATGTGGCTCACCAGTACGGGGTATGCTTGGTCATTGTGTGCACAAGTGCTGTATTCACTAGCATGTGGCTCACCAGTACGGGGTATGCTTGGTCATTGTGTGCACAAGTGCTGTATTCACTAGCATGTGGCTCACCAGTACGGGGTATGCTTGGTCATTGTGTGCACAAGTGCTGTAGCAACTAGCATGTGGCTCACCAGTACGGGGTATGCTTGGTCATTGTGTGCACAAGTGCTGTATTCACTAACATGTGTTTCACGAGCACAGGATATGGTTGGTCATTGTGTGCACAAGTGCTGTATTCACTAGCGTGTGGTTCACGAGCACAAGATATGTTTGGTCATTGTGTGCACAAGTGCTGTATTCACTAGCATGTGGTTCACAAGCACAGGATATGTTTGGTCATTTTGTGCACAAGTGCTGTATTCACTAGCATGTGGCTCACCAGTCACCAGTACGGTGTATGCTTGGTTATTGTGTGCACAAGTGCTGTATTCACTAGCATGTGGCTCACCAGTACGGGGTATGCTTGGTCATTGTGTGCACAAGTGCTGTATTCACTAGCATGTGGCTCACCAGTACGGGGTATGCTTGGTCATTGTGTGCACAAGTGCTGTGTTCACTAGCATGTGACTCACCAGTACGGGGTATGCTTGGTCATTGTGTGCACAAGTGCTGTATTCACTAGCATGTGGCTCACCAGTACGGGGTATGCTTGGTCATTGTGTGCACAAGTGCTGTAGCAACTAGCATGTGGCTCACCAGTACGGGGTATGCTTGGTCATTGTGTGCACAAGTGCTGTATTCACTAGCATGTGGTTCACGAGCACAGGATATGTTTGGTCATTTTGTGCACAAGTGCTGTATTCACTAGCATGTGGCTCACCAGTCACCAGTACGGGGTATGCTTGGTTATTGTGTGCACAAGTGCTGTATTCACTAGCCACCAATCAGCAAGCGCAACCCGCCCAAAAATGGGTTGGCTCCTAAGCTTACATTCCTGCTTTTCAAATAAAGATACCAAGAGAAAGAAGACATTTTGATAATAGAAGTAAATCAGAAAGTTGTTGAAAATTGCTGCTCTAGCTGAATCATGTCCCTTTAACTTAAAGGGACGGTAAACGTTCCCCTTTGTATAACCAGACCCGGAATGTAAGTGATATTTTAGATGGAATTGAATTAATCAGTTGTAATGGTGATGCGCTATAAATTACTTTTAAGATAGTGAATACATCACTTGGCCACTAGGAGGCGGCAAAGACACCCCAGAGCATTCAACTCTCCCTCCCACTTCCTGTACTGTCCCAGTAGTTTTGTCTTATCAAGGAGGCAGCTAGAGATTAGAGGTGCTCTGCAGGGATTGTATTTTACAGGTATCCTCAATGGAGAGGGTCAGGGGTGTACTTGGTTAACCATGTAAAGCTGAGTATTGGTTTCCTCTGCTCAGGGATGTCGTGGGGAAGTCCCCGTGCACCCCATACAGTCCTGTGCTGTTTGTTACACTGAATCTATTTTCTCTTTAAGAAGAGGGGTATTTATTTCTCCCTTTGCAGGCTAGTCGCCGTTACTGGGGGTTGGTATCAGTGGTCTGTGCACATTTGTTAGCCCTCTGTCTAGGGAAATGTGTGGGAGTGTTTGCTTCAGCAGCACATATACTTTATTGATTCTGAATAGAGGGACATTGCACGCTCAATACCCTTATACACTCTTTAGTGAGGGACAAAGGGTAAATAGTACAATACTTTACTTTCCATCTGCTAATGGCACTGATGTAGCGGTGTTAGGGTTATGGGCTAGATTTATCAAGCCCCTACGGCAGCAAGTTCTCACAAGAACTTGTTTGCCGTGATTTATCAAGCAGCGGTCATCAGACCGCTGCTTCCCGAAGCTCTTCGCCACCTCTAAGGTGGCAAAATTCAATCTCCTCGGTCGAGTCGAGAGGGAGGGGAAAAATAAAAAACAGCCATTTTCCGCTGAAAAAATAATCCACAACCCAAATTATAAGTTTATTCTTTTAATGACAAGAAAAACTTAAAACATCAGCAGAAGAATCAAACTGAAACAGCTGCCTGAAGAACTTTTCTACCAAAAACTGCATCTGAAGAAGCAAATACATCAAAACGGTAGAATTTAATAAATGTACTTAAAGAAGACCAGGTTGCTGCTTTGCAAATTTGATCAACTGAAGTTTCATTCTTAAAAGCCCACGAAGTGGAGACTGATCTAGTAGAATGAGCTGTAATTCTCTGAGGCGGAGCCTGACCCGACTCCAATAAGCTTGATGAATCAAAAGATTTAACCAAGAAACCAAGGAAATAGCAGAAGCTTTCTGACCTTTCCTAGGACCAGAAAATGTAACAAATAGACTAGAAGTCTTCCTGAAAACTTAGTAGCTTCAATATCATATTTGAAAGCTCTCACCACATCCGAAGAATGTAAGGATCTTTCCAAAGAATTCTTAGGATTAGGACACAATGAAGGGACAACAATTTATCTACTAATGTTGTAAGAATTCACAACCTTAGGAAAAAATTTAAATGAAGTCCGCAAAAAACGCCTTATCCTGATGAAAAATCAGAAAAGGAGATTCACAAGGAAGATCAGATAGCTCAGAAACTCTTCTAGCAGAAGAGATGGCCAAAAGGAACAATACTTTCCAAGAAAGTAGTTAAATGTCCAAAGAATTCATAGGCTCAAAATGGAGGAGCCTGTAAAGCCCTCCAAACCAAATTAAGACTCCAAGAAGGAGAGATTGATTTAATGACAGGCTTAATATAAACTAAAGCCTGTACAAAACAGTGAATATCAGGAAGTTTAGCAATCTTCCTGTGAATAAAACAGAAAGAGCAGAGATTTGTCCCTTCAAGGAACTTGCAGACAAACCCTTATCCAAACCATCCTGAAGAAACTGTAAAATTCTTGCAACTCTAAAAGAATGCCAAGAGAATTTATGAGAAGAATACCATGAAATGTAAGTCTTCCAAACTCGATAATAAATCTTTCAAGAGACAGATTTACGAGCTTGTAACAGAGTATTAATTACTGAGTCAGAGAAACCTCTATGACTTGGCACTAAGCAATCAATATCCATACCTTCAAATTTAATGATTTGAAAAACTGATGGAAAAAAACGGACCTTAAGACAGTAGCGGTCCGGCCTTAACAGAAGTGGCCAAGGTTGTCACCAGCAACACAAATGATTGTTCCATGATGATTCTGGAGATCACTCTTGGAAGAAGAACTAGAGGCGGGAAAATATAGGCGGGTTGATAACACCAAGGAAGTGTCAGCGCACCCACTGCTTCCGCCTGAAAATCCCTGAACCTGGACAGGCATCTGGGAAGTCTCTTATTTAGATGAGAGGTCATCAGATCTATCTGTCGGAAGACCCCATATCTGAACAATCGGAGAAAACACATCTGGATGGAGGGACCACTCCCCAGGATGTAAAGTCTGACTGCTGAGATAATCCGCCTCCCAATGTCTATACCTGGGATATGCACCACAGAAATTAGACAGGAGCTGGATTCCACCTAAGCAAGTATCCAAGATACTTCTTTCACAGCTTGTGGACTGTGAGTCCCACCCTGCTGATTGACAAATGCCACTGTTTGTGACATTGTCTGTTTGAAAATAAATGAACAGTTCTCTCTTCAACAGAGGCCAAAACTGAAGAGCTCTGAGAATTGCACGGAGTTCTAAAATATTGATTGGTAATCTCGCCTCTTGAGATTTCCAAACCCCTTGTGCTGTCAGAGATCCCCAAACAGCTCCCCAACCTGAAAGACTTGCATCTGTAGTGATCATAGTCCGGGATAGCCGAACAAAGAAGCCCCTTGAACTTAACGCTGGTGATTTACCACCACGTCAGAGAGTGTCAAACATTGGGATTTAAGGATATTAATTGTGATATCTCTGCACCATGGATTCAGCAAACAAAGCTGGAGAGGTCTCATGGGAGAACGAGCAAAGGGAATCGCATACGATGCTGCAGTCATGAGACCTAAATTTTCCATGCACATAAACACTGAAGGGAATGACTGAGATTGAAGGTGCAGACAGGCTGCAACCACTTTCAAACGTCTCTTGTCAGTTAGAGAGAGTCATGGACACTGAATCTATCTGGAAACCTAAAAAAGGTGACAATTGTCTGAGGAATCAAGAAACTTTTTAGCAAATTGATCCAACAACCAGGATTTTCGAAGAAACAACACTAGTTGATTTGTGTGAGATTCTGCAGAACGGAAAGACTGAGCTAGTACCAAGATATCGTCCAAATAAGTTAACACTGCAATACCCTGCTCTATGGTTTCCATAAAGCAGGGCACCTAGAACCTTTAAAAAAAGATTCTTTGAGCGGTTGCTAGTCCAAATGGAAAAGCAACAAATTGGTAACGCTAGTCTAGAAAAGAGAATCTCAGGAACTGATAATGATCTGAATGAATCGGAATATGAAGGTATACATCCTGCAATCCATTGTGGACCTAAAATGTCCTTGCTGAATAAAAGGCAGAACAGTCCTTAAAGGGACATTATACACTCATTTTTTCTTTACATAAATGTTTTGTAGATAATCTATTTATATAGCCCATAAAGTTTTTTTTTTAAATTAATGTAAAGTTTTGCTTATTTTTAAATAACATTGCAATGATTTTCAGACTCCTAACCAAGCCCCAAAGTTTTATGTGAATATCGTCAGCTACCTTCTCCAGCTTGCTCCTGTTTGTGTAAAGGGTCTTTTCATATGCAAAAGAAGGGGGAGGGGGGGGAGTGTCTTATTTGCCACTTGCAGTGGGCTTTCCAGCTACCTTTTCAACAGAGCCAAACTGACAGCTTCTAAGTAAGTTTTTAAACAGTTTTATACTGGATTTTTATATCAGTATCTGTGCATATTATTCTTTATAGTAGTGTCTATTACATGCAGTTATATGAAAATGAGTGTATACTGTCCCTTTAAAGTCACCATTTGAAAATTGGTACTATTACATAACGATTCAAAATTTTCAGATCCAGAATTAGTCTGAATGAAATTTCCTTCTTTGGAACAATGAATAGATTTGAATAAAATTATAAGTGAAAAAGAGGACGCCACATAGCGTGATACTATTGTTGTAAAATCAGAAGGCAGAATATTCAAAAAGGCTTACCAAATGGCTCTGCACCGTTCTATGACCGGTGCTATCAGGCAGACTAACACTCTCAGTGGTTAGCACACTGGGTGGCCTCAGCTGAACTGCAGACAGGTGGATCTCAGTGTTGCTTGATTGCAGTAACCAAACGTCTGTATAGACCATGTATTGCAGACTTGTATCTGATGTCTCTTGCACATATCATGAAGACTCTGCAGCAGGAACTTTAGATAACTGGCATGACTACCCTTGAAACTCCAGATCTGAAACACACTTCAGGAAAGTCTGAGCTTTAACTGGATTTGCTGGAATGCGTGAGAGAAAAAAAAATCTTCTCACAGGAGGATTTACTCAGAATCCTATTCAAAACCCCTGAGAGAAAATACTCTGAAACCATTGATTTTGGACCGAATTTATCCAAACATTCTTGAAAAAAAAACCTTAATCTGCCCCCTACCAGCTGAGCTGGAATGAGAGTCGCACCTTCATGCGGACTTAGGGGCTGGCTTTTGGTTTCTTAAATGGGTTTATTCAATTTAATAAATGTTTCCAATTGGAAACAGATTCCATAAGGAAGGATTAGGTTTTTGTTCCTTATTTGACAAAAAGAACGAAAACGATTAGAAGCTTTATATTTACCCTTGGGTCTCTTATTACCTTGGAAAGAAAGAGATAGCAATCTAGACTTAAAAAGTCATATCAGCATTCCAAGATTAAAGCCACAAAACTCTTCTAGCTAAAAATAGCTAAAGACAGATTTAACATCAATCTTGAAAATAGCATCAGAACGGATTAGTATGTTGCAGAAAGCGAACCATACTAGATAAATCAGAATCCAATTCTTGTTGCGCTAAATCTCCAACAAAAAAGTTGATGCAGCTGCAACATCAGCCAAAGAAATTGCAGGCCTGAGACGACCTGAATATAAATAAGCTTTCCTTAGATACGATTAAAGTTTCCTATCTAAAGGAACTTAAGTACTATCTTCCATAGGAATAGAGGTACGTTCAGCAAGAGTAGAAATAGCCCCATCAACTTTGAGGATCTTTTCCCAAAACTCTATAGAAATCACTGGTAAAAGGATACAATTTTTTAAACCTTGGAGGAATAAAAGAAGTACCCGGCTAATTCCATTCCTTAGAAATCATAACAGAAATAACATCAGGAACAGGAAAAAACCTCTGGAGTAACCACAGGAGGTTTAAAAACAGATTTTACTAGTTCTAATATCAAGAGGACTAGTTTCCACGATATCCAAAATAATTAACACTTCTTTAATACTTAATTTTAAATAAATAAGTAGGTTTGTTAGGGTCAGTATCTGAGGAAAGATCTGAATCAGATAGATCCTCATCAGAAGAGGATAATTCATTATGTTGTCGGTCATTTGAAATTTCATCAACCTTATGAGAAGTTTTAAAAGACCTTTATATTAATTAGAAGGCAGAATAGCAGACAAAGCCTTCTGAATAGAATCAGTAACAAATTCTTTAAATATCATAGGTATAACATGCACATTAAAAGTTGAAGGAACAACAACAGGAAATGCACTATTAACTGATGGATACAATATCTGCATGTAAAAGTTTATCATGATAACCAATACAAATGACATTCAGAAATATAATGCACTTAGCTTTAGTAGAACAGACATCAGGCAGCAAAGTTCCAACAGATACTTCTGAGGCAGGATCATATTGAGACATCTTGCAAAATGTAAAATAAATAACAACATATAAAGCAAAATTGTCAATTTCCTTATATGACAGTTTCAGGAATGGGAAAAAATGCAAATAGCATAGCCCTCTGACATAGAAAAAGGCAAGAGGCAAATAGCAATGGGGTATAAAATTAATGAATTTTTTTTGCGCCAAATATGACGCACAACGTAACAGAAAATTTTTTGGCGCAAACAATATCCGGAAATGACACACTTGCGTCACTAACGGCGCAACCGTGTGTAAGGCTTCGGCGTCAACTACGGCGACAGAAATGACGAACTTGCGTCAACGGACGTACTTTTCACGCCAAAAAATATTCTCGAGCCAAAAATGACGCAATAAAGTCTAGCATTTGGCGCACCCGCGGGCCTAGTACTGCCCGCAATTTGCAAGAAAAAAAGTAGTCAATTGAAAAAAAGACTAAACCCCAGGTAAGAAAATTATTTCTTAATATGTTTATTTTCCCTAAATATGAAACTGACAGTCTGCACAAGGAAATACATGAACCTGACTCATGGCAGATATAAGTACAATACATATATTTAGAACTTTATATAAATGCATAATGTGCCAAACCATAGCTGGGGTGTCTTAAGTAATAAAAAAACATACTTACCAAAAGACACCCATTCACATATAGCAGATAGCCAAACCAGTACTGAAACAGTTATCAGTAGAGGTAATGGTATATGAGAGTATATCATCGATCTGAAAAGGGAGGTAGGAGATTAAT
This sequence comes from Bombina bombina, assembly GCF_027579735.1. Lineage (NCBI taxonomy): Eukaryota > Metazoa > Chordata > Amphibia > Anura > Bombinatoridae > Bombina > Bombina bombina. The sequence goes on along the minus strand of NC_069503.1, from coordinate 1,150,853,187 downwards.
CTCTACGACCAATAACAGAGAACCTATGAAATAGACACCCGTTATGGAAATCATTGCATTCAATAGGTGATACTCCCTTCACATCCCTCTGACATTCAGAATCTTTTTTTTTTTTGGTGAGCTAACAGCTTGAAGTGTTCTCCAATCGGCTCTCTAGATAATAATAATAATAATAATAATAAAAAAAGGAAATTTATTCTTACCTGATAAATTTGTTTCTTTTACGAAACAATGAGTCCACGGATTTCATCCTTACTTGTGCGATATTGCCTCCTGGTCAGCAGGAGGAGGGAAAGAGCACCACAGCAGAGCTGTATATATAGCTCCTCCCTTCCCTCCCACTCCAGTCATTCGACTGAAGTCAGGAAGAGAAAGGAAAAGCCAAGGTGCAGAGGTGACTGAAGTTTAACAAAATTAAAGACCTGTCTTAGAAAAACAGGGTGGGCCGTGGACTCATCGTATCGTAAAAGAAACAAATTTATCAGGTAAGAATACATTTCCTTTACTTTTACAAGATACAATGAGTCCACAGATTTCATCCTTACTTGTGGGATACAATACCAAAGCTATAAAACACGGATGAAAGGGAGGGAAAAGACAGGGAACCTAAACGGAAGGCACCACTGCTTGAAGAACTTTCCTCCCAAAAACAGCCCCAGATGAGGCAAAAGAATCAAATTTGGAAAATGTGAAGAGAATACCAAGTTGCAGCCTTGCACATCTGTTCAACAGAAGCATCCTTCATGAATGCCCAAGAGGAAGCCACAGCCCTAGTGGAATGGGTCGTAATCTGTTCAGGAGGCTGCTGTCCAGCATTCTCATATGCAAACTGGATGATACTCTTCAACCAAAATGAGAGGTAGCTGTAGCTTTCCGACCCCTACACTTCCCAGAAAACACAAGAAACAGAGATGATTGAGGAAAATCCTTAGTGGCCTGTAAGTAAAACTTTAAAGCACGGACCACATCCAATTTATGTAACAGCCGCTCCTTCTTAGAAGGAGGATTAGGACACAAGGAGGAACAAAAATTTCCTGATTAATATTTTTATTAGAAACAACCTTAGGAAAAAAACCAGGTTTGGAGCGTACCACCTTACCGAATGAAAAATAAGATACGGAGAATCACATGGTAACGCTGAACGCTCAGAAACTCTGCGAGCAAAAGAAATAGCAACCAAAAATAAAACTTTCCAAGATAATAAGTTAATATCTATGGAATGCATAGGGTTCAACCGGAACCCCTTGAAGAACATTAAGAACTAAATCCAAACTCCAAAGAGGAGCAATTGGTCTAAACACAGGCCTGATTCTAGTCAGAGCCTGACAAAAGATTACACATCTGGAACATCTGCCAGACGCTTGTGTAACAAAATAGACAAAGCAGAAAACTGTCCCTTTAAGGAACTAGCCGACAGCCTTTTCTCCAATCCTTCTTGGAGAAAAGACAAAATCCTGGGAATCCTAACCCTACTCCATGAGTAGCCCTAGGATTCGCACCAATAAGATATTTACGCAATTTCTCATGGTAAATTTTCCTAGTAACAGGCTAACGTGCCTGAATCAAGGTATCTATGACCGAATCGAAAAAAACATAATTTATGTTTACCTGATAAATTTATTTCTCTTGTAGTGTATCCAGTCCACCGATCATCCATTACTTATGGGATATTAACTCCTCCCCAACAGGAAGTGCAAGAGGATTCACCCAGCAGAGCTGCTATATAGCTCCTCCCCTAACTGCCATTACCAGTCATTCGACCGAAAACATGCAGAGAAAGGAAAACCATAGGGTGCAGTGGTGACTGTAGTTTAATGGAAAAATTACCTGCCTTAAAGTGACAGGGCGGGCCGTGGACTGGATACACTACAAGAGAAATAAATTTATCAGGTAAGCATAAATTATGTTTTCTCTTGTTAAGTGTATCCAGTCCACGGATCATCCATTACTTATGGGATACCAATACCAAAGCTAAAGTACACGGATGACGGGAGGGACAGGCAGGCTCTTTATACGGAAGGAACCACTGCCTGAAGAACCTTTCTCCCAAAAACAGCCTCCGAAGAAGCAAAAGTGTCAAATTTGTAAAATTTGGAAAAAGTATGAAGAGAAGACCAAGTTGCAGCCTTGCAAATCTGTTCAACAGAAGCCTCATTCTTAAAGGCCCAAGTGGAAGCCACAGCTCTAGTAGAATGTGCTGTAATTCTTTCAGGAGGCTGCTGTCCAGCAGTCTCATAGGCTAACCGTATTATGCTACGAAGCCAAAAGGAGAGAGAGGTAGCCAAAGCTTTTTGACCTCTCCTCTGACCAGAATAAACGACAAACAGGGAAGACGTTTGTCGAAAATCCTTAGTTGCCTGTAGATAAAATTTCAGGGCACGGACTACATCTAGATTGTGTAGCAGACGTTCCTTTTTCGAAGAAGGATTAGGACACAAAGATGGAACCACAATCTCTTGATTGATATTCCTGTTAGTGACCACCTTAGGTAGGAACCCAGGTTTAGTACGCAGAACTACCTTGTCTGAATGAAAAATCAGATAAGGAGAATCACAATGTAAGGCAGATAACTCAGAGACTCTTCGAGCCGAGGAAATCACCATTAAAAACAGAACTTTCCAAGATAACAACTTTATATCAATGGAATGAAGGGGTTCAAACGGAACTCCCTGTAAAACATTAAGAACTAAGTTCAAACTCCATGGTGGAGCAACAGTTTTAAACACAGGCTTGATCCTAGCTAAAGCCTGACAAAAAGCTTGAACGTCCGGAACTTCTGACAGACGTTTGTGTAAAAGAATGGACAGAGCTGAAATCTGTCCCTTTAAGGAACTAGCGGATAAACCCTTTTCTAAACCTTCTTGTAGAAAAGACAATATCCTCGGAATCCTAACCTTACTCCATGAGTAACTCTTGGATTCGCACCAATATAAGTATTTGCGCCATATCTTATGGTAAATCTTTCTGGTAACAGGCTTCCTAGCCTGTATTAAGGTATCAATAACTGACTCAGAAAAACCACGTTTTGATAAAATCAAGCGTTCAATTTCCAAGCAGTCAGCTTCAGAGAAATTAGATTTTGATGTTTGAAGGGACCCTGGATCAGAAGGTCCTGTTTCAGAGGTAGCGACCAAGGTGGACAGGATGACATGTCCACTAGATCTGCATACCAAGTCCTGCGTGGCCATGCAGGCGCTATTAGAATCACTGATGCTCTCTCCTGTTTGATTCTGGCAATCAATCGAGGAAGCATCGGGAAGGGTGGAAACACATAAGCCATCCCGAAGGTCCAAGGTGCTGTCAAAGCATCTATCAGAACCGCTCCCGGATCCCTGGATCTGGACCCGTAACGAGGAAGCTTGGCGTTCTGTCGAGACGCCATGAGATCTATCTCTGGTTTGCCCCAACGTCGAAGTATTTGGGCAAAGACCTCAGGATGAAGTTCCCACTCCCCCGGATGAAAAGTCTGACGACTTAAGAAATCCGCCTCCCAGTTCTCCACTCCCGGGATGTGGATTGCTGACAGGTGGCAAGAGTGAGACTCTGCCCAGCGAATTATCTTTGATACTTCCATCATTGCTAGGGAGCTTCTTGTCCCTCCCTGATGGTTGATGTAAGCTACAGTCGTGATGTTGTCCGACTGAAACCTGATGAACCCCCGAGTTGTTAACTGGGGCCAAGCCAGAAGGGCATTGAGAACTGCTCTCAATTCCAGAATGTTTATTGGTAGGAGACTCTCCTCCTGATTCCATTGTCCCTGAGCCTTCAGAGAATTCCAGACAGCGCCCCAACCTAGTAGGCTGGCGTCTGTTGTTACAATTGTCCAGTCCGGCCTGCTGAATGGCATCCCCCTGGACAGATGTGGCCGAGAAAGCCACCATAGAAGAGAATTTCTGGTCTCTTGATCCAGATTCAGAGTAGGGGACAAGTCTGAGTAATCCCCATTCCACTGACTTAGCATGCACAATTGCAGCGGTCTGAGATGTAGGCGTGCAAAGGGTACTATGTCCATTGCTGCTACCATTAAGCCGATCACCTCCATGCATTGAGCTACTGACGGGTGTTGAATGGAATGAAGGACACGGCATGCATTTTGAAGCTTTGTTAACCTGTCTTCTGTCAGGTAAATCTTCATTTCTACAGAATCTATAAGAGTCCCCAAGAAGGGAACTCTTGTGAGTGGAAAGAGAGAACTCTTCTTTTCGTTCACCTTCCATCCATGCGACCTTAGAAATGCCAGTACTAACTCTGTATGAGACTTGGCAGTTTGAAAGCTTGAAGCTTGTATCAGAATGTCGTCTAGGTACGGAGCTACCGCAATTCCTCGCGGTCTTAGTACCGCCAGAAGAGCACCCAGAACCTTTGTGAAGATTCTCGGAGCCGTAGCCAATCCGAATGGAAGAGCTACAAACTGGTAATGCCTGTCTAGAAAGGCAAACCTTAGATACCGGTAATGATCTTTGTGAATCGGTATGTGAAGGTAAGCATCCTTTAAATCCACTGTGGTCATGTACTGACCCTTTTGGATCATGGGTAAAATTGTCCGAATAGTCTCCATTTTGAACGATGGAACTCTTAGGAATTTGTTTAGGATCTTTAAATCCAGGATTGGCCTGAAAGTTCCCTCTTTTTTGGGAACCACAAACAGATTTGAGTAAAACCCTTGTCCCTGTTCCGACCGTGGAACTGGATGGATTACTCCCATTAATAAAAGCTCTTGTACGCAGCGTAGAAACGCCTCTTTCTTTATTTGGTTTGTTGACAACCTTGACAGATGAAATCTCTCTCTTGGGGGAGAGTATTTGAAGTCCAGAAGGTATCCCTGAGATATTATCTCTAGCGCCCAGGGATCCTGGACATCTCTTGCCCAAGCCTGGGCGAAGAGAGAAAGTCTGCCCCCCACTAGATCCGTTCCCGGATCGGGGGCCCTCAATTCATGCTGTTTTAGGGGCACCAGCAGGTTTCCTGGCCTGCTTGCCCTTGTTCCAGGACTGGTTATGTCTCCAGCCTTGTCTGTAGCGAGCAACAGATCCTTCTTGTTTTGGAGCAGAGGAAGTTGATGCTGCTCCTGCTTTGAAATTCCGAAAGGAACGAAAATTAGATTGTCTAGCCTTAGGTTTGGCTCTGTCTTGAGGTAGGGCATGGCCTTTACCTCCTGTAATGTCAGCGATAATTTCTTTCAATCCGGGCCCGAATAAGGTCTGCCCTTTGAAAGGTATATTAAGAAATTTAGACTTAGAAGTAACGTCAGCTGACCAGGATTTTAGCCACAGTGCTCTGCGCGCCTGAATGGCGAATCCTGAATTCTTAGCCGTAAGCTTAGTTAAATGTACTACGGCATCTGAAATAAATGAGTTAGCTAACTTAAGAGCTTTAAGCCTGTGTGTAATCTCATCTAATGGAGCTGATTCAAGTGTCCCTTCCAGAGACTCAAACCAAAATGCTGCTGCAGCCGTGACAGGCGCAATGCATGCAAGGGGTTGCAATATAAAACCTTGTTGAACAAACATTTTCTTAAGGTAACCCTCTAACTTTTTATCCATTGGATCTGAAAAGGCACAGCTATCCTCCACCGGGATAGTGGTACGCTTAGCTAAAGTAGAAACTGCTCCCTCCACCTTAGGGATCGTTTGCCATAAGTCCCGTGTGGTGGTGTCTATTGGAAACCTCTTTCTAAATATCGGAGGGGGTGAGAACGGCACACCGGGTCTATCCCACTCCTTAGTAACAATTTCAGTAAGTCTCTTAGGTATAGGAAAAACGTCAGTACTCGACGGTACCGCAAAATATTTATCCAACCTACACATTTTTTCTGGTATTGCAACTGTGTTACAATCATTCAGAGCTGCTAACACCTCCCCTAGTAATACACGGAGGTTTTCCAGCTTAAATTTAAAATTTGAAATATCTGAATCCAATCTGTTTGGATCAGAACCGTCAGCCGCAGAATGAAGCTCTCCATCCTCATGTTCTGCAAGTTGTGACGCAGTATCTGACATGGCCCAAAACATTATCAGCGCACTCTGTTCTCACCCCAGAGTGATCACGCTTACCTCTTAGTTCTGGTAATTTAGCCAAAACTTCAGTCATAACAGTAGCCATATCCTGTAATGTGATTTGTAATGGCCGCCCAGATGTACTCGGCGCCACAATATCACACACCCCCCGAGCGGGAGATGCAGGTACTGACACGTGAGGCGAGTTAGTCGGCATAACTCTCCCCTCGTTGTTTGGTGAAATGTGTTCAATTTGTACAGATTGACTTTTATTTAAAGTAGCATCAATACAGTTAGTACATAAATTTCTATTGGGCTCCACTTTGGCATTAGCACATATAGCACAGATGTCTTCCTCTGAATCAGACATGTTTAACACACTAGCAAATAAACTAGCAACTTGGAAATACTTTTCAAGTAATTTACTATAATATGAAAACGTACTGTGCCTATAAGAAGCACAGAAAGAGTTATGACAGTTGAAAGTTAATAAACTGAAAGGTTATAGCATCAAATCTTTGTAAAAAACACAATTTTAGCAAAGGCTTGTTCCCATTAGCGAAGGATAACTAACCCTGATAGCAGAAAAAAAATTTACAGAAATAAACGTTTTTTTATCACAGTCAACTACAATCTCACAGCTCTGCTGTGAATGATTACCTCCCTCAAAACAAGTTTTGAAGACCCCTGAGTTCTGTAGAGATGAACCGGATCATGCAGGAAATACAATGAGCTTCTGACTGAATTTTTTGACCTCCCCCTCACACACAACAGTGAGAGAGATCAGTAAACTGTCATAAATTAAATAAAACAACTGCCAAGTGGAAAAAATAATGCCCAAAACATTTTATTCACCCAGTACCTCAGAAAATGAAACGATTTTACATGCCAGCAAAAAACGTTTAACATAAATTAAGTGTTATTAAAGAGCCTGTTGCCAGTCCCTGCAAATTAGGCTAAAGTCTTATGCACACAGTATAATTCCAGTGAAGTGCCATTCCCCAGAATACTGAAGTGTAAAATATACATACATGACAGCCTGATACCAGTTGCTGCTACTGCATTTAAGGCTGAGTTTACATTATATCGGTATGGCAGAATTTTCTCATCAATTCCATTGTCAGAAAATAATAAGCTGTTACATACCTCTTTGCAGATTAATCTGCCCGCTGTCCCCTGATCTGAAGTTTACCTCTCCTCAGATGGCCGAGAAACAGCAATATGATCTTAACTACGCCGGCTAAAATCATAGTAAAAACTCAGGTAGATTCTTCTTCAAATTCTACCAGAGAAGGAATAACACACTCCGGTGCTATTATAAAATAACAAACTTTTGATTGAAGGTATAAAACTAAATATAATCACCATAGTCCTCTCACACATCCTATCTAGTCGTTGGGTGCAAGAGAATGACTGGTAATGGCAGTTAGGGGAGGAGCTATATAGCAGCTCTGCTGGGTGAATCCTCTTGCACTTCCTGTTGGGGAGGAGTTAATATCCCATAAGTAATGGATGATCCGTGGACTGGATACACTTAACAAGAGAAAACCCCGCCTAGATAAAATAAAGCGTTCAATCTCCAAGCAGTTAGCTGCAGAGAAACTAGATTCGGATGGTGGAAGGGTCCCTGAACGAGAAGGCCTTTCCTCAATGGAAGCTTCCACGGTGGCAGAGATGACATGTCCACCAGATCGGCATACCAAATCCTGCGAGACCACGCAAGAGCGATGAGGATCACCGATGCCCTCTCCTGTTTGACTCGAGCAATCACCCGGGGCAGGAGAGCAAATGGAGGGATCACAGAAGCAAGGCTGAAAGACCAAGGCATTGCCAAGGCATCTATCAGTTCGGTCTGGGGATCCCTGGACCCGTACCTCAGGAGTTTGGCATCCTGACGAGATCCAACTCCGGTCTGCCCCATCTGAGGATCAAGTTGGAAAATACCTCCGGATGGAGTTCCCACTCTTCCGGAAGAAAAGTCTGTCTGCTCCGAAAATCCGCCTCCCAGTTGTCCACTCATGGGATATGGATCGCCGACAGATGGCAAGAGTGAGACTCCGCCCACTGTATTATCCTGGCTACCTCCATCATCGCTAAGGAACTTCTTGTTCCCCCTTGATGATTGATGAAATGTACCGTCGTTATGTTGTCCGACTGGAATCTGATGAACTTGAGCCGAAGCTAACGCATTGAATATTACTCACAATTCTAGAATATTTATGGGAAGAAGAGACTCCGCCTGAGTCCATACACCCTGAGCCCTTAGGGAGTTCCAGACTGCTCCCCATCCTATCAGGCTGGCATCCATTGTCACTATCACCCATGAGGGCCTGCGGAAGCATGTCCCCTGGGATAGATGATCCAGCAACAACCACCATAGAAGAGAGTCCCTTGTCTCCTGATCTAGAGTTATTTGAGGAGACCAATTTGTATAAGCTCCATTCCACTGACTGAGCTTTAAAATGGACTCGCTGTGTGGAACACATAGCCGCAGCCGGATTTGAACTCTCAACCGTCAGCTTTTAAAGCAGCAAAGTTTACCACTAGTCCATTGTGGGACACCATCTGTGGGACTAGAGTACTCTTTTCCAAATGCACCTTCCACCCATGAGTCCTCAGGAAGGAGAGAACAATGTCGGTATGAGACTTTGCTAGCTGATAAGATGACGCCTGGATCAGAATATCGTCCAGATAAGGCGCCACTGCAATGCCTCGCGGCCTTAGAACCGCCAGCAGGGGCCCCAGAACCTTTGTGAGAATCCTGGGAGCTGTGGCCAGACCGAAAGGAAGGGCCACAAACTGAAAAAGTGTGTCCAGAAAGGCAAACCTCAGAAACTTGTGACGATCTCTGTGGATAGGAACTCAAAGATATGCATCCTTCAAGGCCACTGTAGTTATAAATTGACCCTCCTGGATCATTGGAAGAATGGTACGAATAGTTTCCATCTTGAAGGATGGAACTCTGAGAACCTTGTTTAGACTCTTGAGGTCTAAAATAGGTCGAAACGTTCCCTCTTTTTTGGGAACTACAAAGAGATTTGAATAAAACCCTTGTCCCTGTTCCTGTATTGGAACAGGACATATGACTCCCATGGAGGAGAGACCTCATACCTAGCGTAAGAACGCCTCTCTCCTTATCTGGTCTACAGACAATCGAGAAAGATAAAAACCTTCCTCTGCGGGAAGAAATTCTGATTCCAGCTGGTATCCCCAAGACACGATTTTTAACACCCACGGATCCCGAACATCTCTTATCCAAGCCTGGATGTAAAAGGACTGTCTGCCCCCCACTTGTACGGTCCCGAATCGGGGCAGGAGCAGGCTTCTTAAACTGTTTACCCTTGTTCAAAGACTGGTTTGGTCTCCAGGTTGATTTAGATTGCGAATAGTTACCTTCCTGTTTAGAAGAAGAGGAAGGGGGGTTCCCTTAAAGTTTCAAAAAGCACGAAAATTACACTGTCGCCCCCTCTGTTTGAATTTCTTATCCTGAGGGAGGAAATGATCCCGTACCTCCCGGGATGTCAGAAATATATTTTTCTTCAAGTCAGGCCCGAACAGGGTCTTCCCCTTGTAAGGAATATTAGATTTAGATGGCACATCCGCAGACTTTAACCATAAGGCTCTGTGTGCTAAGATGGAAATCCTGAACTCTTAGCCGCCAAATTTTTCTCCCAAAGAAGTCTCAGTCTCAAGAGATTCGTCCAGGGTATCAAACCAAAAAGTAGCTGCAGTCGTAACCATGACCACACAGACCGCCGGTTGTAAAAACAACCCCTGATGAACATAAAGCTTCTTAAGGAAACCCTCTAATTTTTTATTCATAGGGTCCTTGAAGGTACAACTATCCCCGCTAGGTATAGTAGTCATTTAGTTAAGGCGGAAATAGCTCCTTCCACCTTAAGAACCGTCTGCCAAGAATCCCTGAAAGCATCCGCTATAGGAAACATCCACCTGAAAACGGGAGAATGGAATACCTGGCAAAGGTGAAAACCAGCAGCTGCTGGATTAAACTCCCCACCCTCTGACTGCTAGGTGGCTTAGCTATCTACCACTAGAGCTTGCCGCCATAAAAAGGAGAAGTTCAGAAAAAAGAAAGTAATGTTTTAATATAAAGTAACACAAAAAACATTACTGGTACATTAAATACACTTTATTTCTGTGTCAGAAAATATCCAAGTAGCATGTTAACCTTGCTGGAAATAGACATTGCAATTAACACTAAAGCAATCATGTCTTGTGCACACAATCCATAAGAAATTGCAAGGAACCGCACAACACCGCATGTGGATCAGAAAACCTTATCTAATGGGTGCACTTGTTCCATTTTAAACACAAAGTTGCATCATAAAAGGGAACTCCACCAACAGAAGTGTCTCTAAGAAAAAAAAGAACTGCATTGTTATGCCCCTTTGAGCCCTATCAAATAAAAAACGCTACTGTCACTTTAAATGTGTAGAGGTCCTGTACATTTGTAGCATTGAAAGTATATAGGGCCACAGATGGAGTAGGGTCTTGAAAACATATTGTTGGTACAGAGCCTATTAACATTAATCACTTTATTACTGTGTTGCTATAATCCCAGCATGAATGTAAGAATTTGTGACAGGCAACGTATACCCAGAGAGCACACTGAGAAACTTGTTTATCCTGTCGCTCTGAATGCATAACAGTTAAAAAAAAAAAAAAAAAAAAAAAAAAAAAGGCGCGCAACTGTCTAGAGAGACGTAGCATAGCCAAGCTCCGCCCATCGTGGGCGTAACAGGTCAGCACTCCCGAGAGGCAACTTAGGATGAAAAAATGGAGCCGTTCCATAACTCCGCCCCTCGTGGGCGTAGCAAAGAATAACTCCCAGACGGCTAAACAGAGAGAAGAAGCCGTCGGACATAAAGTCCCCACACAGTGTACCGAAGTAAAAAACATTAAACGGTACAAGCAAACGGTACAACAAGTTATTGGGAGTTGAGAGAGACACTGCATACAGCATGATCACATACCCCATTTAAAGGCTACATGTAATCTCCCGGTCGCCATGCTTTAGGACAGGCACCGGGAGCAAGTATAACAAGCAGAGTACACTGCATCCTGGATACCCCTGTGATACACAAGTCTCTAATCAATCTCCCGGTCGCCATAGTTAGTACAGGCACCGAGAGCAAGTATAAAGACCTAAATACACTGCAGTATAGATACCCTGTGACACACAAGTCTCTAATCAATCTCCCGGTCGCCATATTTAGTACAGGCACCGAGAGCAAGTATAAAGACCTAAATACACTGCAGTATAGATACCCTGTGACACACAAGTCTCTAATCAATCTCCCGGTCACCATATTTAGTACAGGCATCGGGAGCAAGTATAAAAAAACGGAAATCACTGCAGTCTCTACGCATACCCCTGTGATACACAAGTTAAGCAGCGTAAATATAGTAAGAGTCCATCTTACACTGTTGGAAGAAAGGTAGTGCTCACTGTCTTCTGAGAAATGAGTCCGTCCTCAGAAATAATAAAAGTTAGCACTTACCTTGAATGCTGAGCGACAGCATGGCAGTCCAGCAGATTTTCAGAGGTCTTCTCCCTCCCATAAGCCCTGTGGACAAAGATCAGCCTAAGTTAAAAATGCTAGGCTATCTATATTAGGGCAGCAATATATATAGGAGGCACAGTGAGAATAATGTCCCACCAATTCCTATTGCTTTAAAGCCAGATGCTTCTCTTTTTACTGAAGAGATTGATCTGGTCTAGGCTACACCCCAGCACAAAGCAGCACTCAGAGGCACTACTTTAAAAATAATAAACTCTTGATTGAAGAAACTAAACTAACACCTCACTTTGCCAGCTCCTATCTTACTAACACAGGCAAAGAGAATGACTGTGGTGGGAGGGAAGGGAGGAGCTAAATATACAGCTCTGCTGTGGTGCTCTTTGCCTCCTCCCGCTGACCAGGAGGCGATATCCCACAAGTAAGGATGAAATCCGTGGACTCATCGTATCTTGTAAAAGAAATAAAGTGTGCCAGCCGTGTTGGTTCACACACACGTGGGTGGCCGAAGCGCAGGGTATTTGAATTTCAGTGCTACATTAAAAAGTTAAAGCGCATTTTCATTACAAATGATGAATTAAACTCCATCTAAAATATGGCTAACATTCCGGATCTGTTTATACAAAACGTTTACCGTCACTTTAAAAGGGGCAGTATACACCAATTGTCATATAACTTCATGTAAAAGACACTACCATGAAGAAGAATATGCACAGATAACGATCTAAAAACCTTTTACTTAGATGCTCCCAGATTAGCACTGTTTATGAGGTTAAGATTGGACACCCATTGCAAGGGTCTGAGAAAGCTGGAACATCAGACACTCACCACTACCCAAATATGAAAAGACCCATTAAACAAAAAGGAGAAAGCCGGAACCAGTAGACTTCAGTCTACATCTGATACATGGGGCTTGGTTAGGAGTCTGAAAATCAGCACAATGTTATTAAAAATGAAAAACTATACAAAAACACTCCAAACAATCTAATGTGTAATGAATAACAGCGAGGAGACTACCAGACAAACAATCTAATACCCTATATGTGTAATGAATAACAGCGAGGAGACTACCAGACAAACAATCTAATACCCTATATGTGTCATGAATAACAGCGAGGAGACTACCAGACAAGCTAATACCCTGTATGTGTAATGAATAACAGCAAGGAGACAAACAATCAATCTAATACCCTATATGTGTAATGAACAACAGCGAGGAGACTACCAGACAAACCATCTAATACCCTATGTGTAATGAATAACAGCGAGGAGACTACCAGACAAACCATCTAATACCCTATGTGTAATGAATGACAGTGAGGAAACTACCAGACAAACCATCTAATACCATATGTGTAATGAATAACACTGAGGAGACTACAAGACACACCATCTAATACCCTATGTGTAATGAATAACAGCGAGGAAACTACCAGACAAACCATCTAATACCCTATGTGTAATGAATAACAGCGAGAAGACTACCAGACAAACAAACAATCTAATACCCTATATGTGTCATGAATAACAGCGAGGAGACTACCAGACAATCTAATACCCTATATGTGTAATGAATAACAGCGAGGAGACAGACAAAAACAATCTAATACCCTATGTGTGTAATGAATAACAGCAAGGAGACTACCAGACAAACCATCTAATACCCTATATGTGTAATGAACAACAGCGAGGAGACTACCAGACAAACAATTTAATACACTATGTGTAATGAATAACAGCGAGGAGACTAACAGACAAACCATCTAATACCCTATGTGTAATGAACAGCGAAGAGACTAACAGACAAACCATCTAATACCCTATGTGTAATGAACAGCGAAGAGACTACCAGACAAACCATCTAATACCCTATGTGTAATGAACAGCGAAGAGACTAACAGACAAACCATCTAATACCCTATGTGTAATGAACAGCGAAGAGACTACCAGACAAACCATCTAATACCCTATGTGTAATGAATAACAGCGATAAGACTACCAGACAAACCATCTAATACCCTATGTGTAATGAATAACAGTGAGGAGACTACCAGACAAAAACAATCTAATACCCTATATGTGTAATGAACAACAGCGAGGAGACTACCAAACCATCTAATACCCTATATGTGTAATGAACAACAGCGAGGAGACTACCAAACCATCTAATACCCTATATGTGTAATGAACAACAGCGAGGAGACTACCAGACAAACAATATAATACCCTATGTGTAATGAATAACAGCGAGGAGACTACCAGACAATCTAATGCCCTGTGTGTGCAGCTGTGTACAGAGAAACATGTAACTGGATCAGGAATGATAACATCTCATTTAGTATTTATATTAAGTATCAGGGGGATTTGAATAATGGTTTTCTACACAATGGCTCGTTCTTGCTGGTTGTTATCAACAGATAAAGGTTTCATTTTATTAGAATAACTTTATAGACTAGTTTTACAGTTCAGAACATTACTGATTTGCTTCTTTACCAATATAACTACATAGGTAATTATGAAATGACTTCAAGGTGAACAGTTTATAGGTTGATTCTGCAAATGTGGACAACGTTTCTGATGAATTTTATTGGAAAGAGAAAAATGACCACCTTATTAACAATTTAAATAAGATTTAACTAAAACAATAACTATCAGTTTCACTTAGATTTTTACCTCTTGCCCCTCCCTCCTCACACTTAGCTCCTTGTGCAGATCTATTCCACTCCAACCAATCTTCCATTCATTGAGAATCTTAAAACTTAGTAAGGGGTTGATTCTGTATACATAGAATTGCAGGAAAACAATTGGATTGAAGGGAAAGTGATTCAGATAGAAAAGCAATTTTACTCAACTTTCCATTGAACTTCTATTTTTTTGCTTTATTCTCTTGGTGTCCTTTGTTGAAAATCATACCTAGGTAGGCTCAGGAGCAGCAATACACTACGCTTGCTGCTGATTGGTGGCTGTACATATATGCCTCTTGTTATTGGCTCACTAAATGCATTCAGCTAGCTCCCAGTAGTAGGGGGGGCGGCACTAGGAAGCAGGCGGGGCGGCACTAGGAAGCAGAGGGGCGGCACTAGGAAGCAGAGGGGCGGCATTATTACATTTTCCGTTATATAATTTTCTGTTATTAAAAACACAAATTAAATGAATAATTTAACATAAATGTATTTAATGATAAATTTGTGCAGTAAAAATGTAACATTTTTACTATCATCTAACTTTAGTTTAATATTGGCTAAAAATTTTGCTGGGTGGTCAGTAAAATTAGCCGGGTGGTGCTCCCGCTAAAAAGGCCATGGGGAGAACACAATTAAAAAACAAACCTTATTTCAGGATAAAAACGATGCTTATATAGACCTTTCCTCGAAAAGCATTTAATTAAAAAAGAAAATTTATGCTTACCTGATAAATTTGTTTCTTTTTAGACACGATGAGTCCACGGATCATCATCCTTACTTGTGGGATTACACCTCCTGGTCAGCAGGAGGAGGCAAAGAGCACCACAGCAGAGCTGCTATATATAGCGCCTCCCTTCCCTCCCACTCCAGTCATTCGACCGAAGTTAGGAAGAGAAAGGAAAAGCTAAGGTGCAGAGGTGTCTGAAGTTAACAAAAAAAATTAACAACCTGTCTTAAAAGAACAGGACGGGCCATGGACTCATCGTGTCTAAAAAAGAAACAAATTTATCAGGTAAGCATACATTTTCTTTTCTTTTTAAAGACACGATGAGTCCACGGATCATCATCCATACTTGTGGGATACAATACCAAAGCTAGAGTACACGGATGATAAGGGAGGGACAAGACAGGGAACCTAAACGGAAGGCACCACTGCTTGAAGAACCTTTCTCCCAAAAACAGCCTCAGCCGAAGCAAAAGTATCAAATTTATAAAATTTAGAAAAAGTGTGAAGAGAGACCAAGTTGCAGCCTTGCAAACCTGTTCCATAGAAGCTTAATTTTTGAATGCCCATGAGGAAACAATCGCCCTAGTGGAATGACCCGTAATTCTTTCAGGAGGCTGCTGTCCAGCAGTCTCATATGCAAAGCGGATGATACTCCTCAACCAGAAAGAAAGAGGTAGCCATAGCTTTCTGACCCTTACGTTTTGCAGAAAATATCACAAACAGAGCAGAAGACTGACGAAAGTCCTTAGTTGCTTGTAAGTAAAACTTCAAAGCACGGACTACGTCCAAATTATGCAGAAGCCTTTCCTTCTGAGGATTAGGACAGAAGGAAGGAACAACAATCTCCTGATTAATGATCCTTTCTGAAACAACCTTAGGAAAGAATCCTAGTTTAGTACGTAAAACTACCTTATGCGAATGGAAAATAAGGTAAGGCGAATTATATTGCAACGCTGAAAGCTCAGGCACTCTTCGAGCTGAAGAAATAGCAACAAGAAATAAAACCTTCCAAGATAACAACTTAATATCTAAATAATGCATAGGCTCAAACGAAGCCCCTTGAAGAACCTTAAGAACTAAATTAAAACTCCATGGAGGAGAAACTGGTTTGAACACAGGCCTGATCCTAACCAAGGCATGACAAAAAGATTGCACATCTGGAACATCAGCCAGACGTTTGTGTAACAAAATAGATAAAGCAGAGATCTGACCCTTTAGGGAACTTGCCGATAAACCCTTCACCAATCCTTCTTGGAGAAAAGACAAAATTCTAGGAATCCTAACTCTACTCCACGAGTAGCCCTTGGATTCACACCAATAAAGATATTTACGCCATATCTTATAATAGATCTTTCTAGTTACAGGCTTACGTGCCTGAATCAAGGTCTCTATGACCGAGTCAGAAAAACTCCGCTTGGGTAGAATTAAGCATTTAATCTCCAAGCAGTCAGCTTCAGAGAAATTAGATTTGGATAAAGTAAGGGTCCTTGAATGAGAAGATCCTTCCTCAACGGTAGTCTCCAAGGTGGCAGGGATGACATTTCCACCAGATCGGCATACCAAATCCTGCGAGGCCACGCAGGAGCAATGAGGATCACTGATGCTTCTCCTGTTTGATTCGAGCAATGACCTGAGGAAGAAGAACAAACGGGGGAAAAAGATATGCTAGGCTGAAGGACCAAGGAACCGCCAGAGCATTTATCAGTTCCGCCTGAGGATCTCTGGACCTTGACCCGTATCTCGGAAGCTTGGCATTCTGACAAGATGCCATGAGATCTAACTCCGGCCGACCCCATCTGCGAATCAGGCTGGAGAATACTTCCGGATGGATTTCCCACTCTCCCGGATGAAAGGTCTGCCTGCTCAGAAAATCCGCCTCCCAGTTATCCACTCCTGGGATGGGGATCGCAGACAGATGGAAAGAATGGGCCTCCGCCCACCGTATTATCATGGCTACCTCCGTCATCACTAAGGAACTCCTCGTTTCTCCCGGATGATTGATGTAAGCCACTGTTATGTTGTCCGTCTGGAATCTGATGAACTGGGCCGAAGCCAACTGAGGCCAGGCAAGAAGAGCATTGAAGATCGCTCTCAGTTCCAGGATGTTTATAGGAAGAACAGACTCCGCCGGAGTCCACACTCCCTGAGCCTTTAGAGGACCCCAGACAGCTCCCCGCCCTAGAAGGCTGGCATCTGCTGTGACAATCACCCAATGTGGTCTACGAAAGCATGTTCCCTGGGATAGATGATCCAGAGACAACCACCATTGAAGAGAATCCCTTGTCTCCTGCTCCAGGGTTATTCGAGGAGATAAGTCTGCATAATCTCCATTCCACAGCCTGAGCATGTTTAACTGCAGAGGTCTGAGGGGAAACTGAGTAAACGGAATGATGTCCATTGCCGCCACCATCAGTCCGATTACTTCCATGCACTGGGTCACTGGCGGCATAGGATTGGACTGAAGGGCACGACAGGCATCTAGAATCTTTGATTTCCTGACCTCTGTCAGAAAAATCCTCAAAGATATAGAGTCGATTATAGTTCCTAAGAAAGTAACCCTTGTTTTCGGGATTAAGGAACTTTTCTCCAGATTCACCTTCCACCCGTGAGTTCTTAGGAAGGATAGTACAATGTCAGTATGGGACCTTGCTTGTTGACAAGATGGCGCCTGGATTAGAATATCGTCCAGGTAAGGCGCCACCGCAATGCCCCGCGGTCTTAAAACCGCCAGTAGAGGACCCCAGAACCTTTGTGAAAATTCTGGGTGTTGTGGCCAGTCCAGAAAGGCAAACCTTAGGAACTTGTGATGATCTCTGTGGATAGGGACATGCAGATATGCATCTTTTAAGTCCACTGTTGTCATGAATTGACCCTCCTGAATCAATGGAAGAATGGTATGAATGGATTCCATCTTGAAAGAAGGAACTCTGAGAAACTTGTTCAGACTTTTGAGATCTAAAATAGGTCTGAAAGTTCCCTCCTTCTTGGGAACTACAAACAGATTTGAATAAAAACCCTGCCCGTGTTCTTTTACAGGAATGGGAGTAATCACTCCCAGGGAAGAAAGGTCTCTTACACAATGTAAGAACGCCTCTCTTTTTATCTGGTTTGCAGACCATTTTGAAAGAAGAAATCTTCCTCGAGGAGGAAAATTCTTTAACTCCAGTTTGTATCCCTGGGACACTATTTCTATAGCCCAGGGATCCTAAACATCTTGCACCCAAGCCTGAATGAAGAAAGAAAGTCTGCCCCCCACCAGATCCGGTCCTGGATCGGGGGCATGCCCTTCATGCTGTTTTGGAGTCAGCAGCAGGCTTCTTGGACTGTTTACCCTTGTTTAAAGGCTGGTTGGGTCTCCAAGTGGGTTTAGACTGTGAATAGTTTCCTTCCTGTTTAGAGGAGGAAGAAAAAGAATTTCCCTTTAAATTGCAAAAGGAACGAAAATTATTTTGACGTCCTTTTTGTTTATTTCTCTTATCCTGATGAAGGAGATGACCCTTACCTCCCGTGATGTCAGAGATAATATCCTTCAAGCCCGGTCCAAACAAGGTCTTACCCTGGAAGGAATAGCTAGAAGCTTAGATTTAGATGAAATGTCCGCAGACCAAGGCTTTAACCATAAAGCTCTGCGGGCTAGGATAGAGAACCCTGAACTCTTAGCTGCTAATTTAGTAATTTGCAGAGAAGTATCCGTAATAAAAGCATTAGCTAGCTTCAGAGCCTTAATCCTATCTTGGATCTCCTCCAATGAAGTCTCAGACTTAAGAGACTCAGACAGAGCATTAAACCAATAAGCTGCTGCACTAGTAACAGTAGCAATACACGCAGCCGGCTGCAACAGCAGAACCTGGTGGACATTAATCCTTTTAAGCAGACCCTCCAACTTCTTGTCCATGGGGTCTTTAAAGGCACAACTATCCTTAATAGGAATAGTAGTTTGCTTGGCTAAGGTGGAGATAGCCCCTTCTACTTTAGGAACCGTTTGCCAAGCTTCCTTGATAGTGTCAGCTATAGGAAACATCTTTCTGAAAATAGGAGACAGAGAGAAAGGAATAGCTGGTCTCTCCCATTCCTTAGAAACAATCTCCAAAGCTCGCTTAGGAACTGGAAAAACATCTGAGAAGGTAGGAACTTCAAAATATTTGTCCAGTTTACTCGCCTTCATCGGAGCGACTACTACTGAGGAATCACAGTCGTCTAAAGTAACCAACACCTCCCTGAGTAACAGACGGAGGTGTTCTAGTTTAAACCGGAAAGACACAACCTCTGAATCAGTCAATGGTTCTGAATCTGAAATCTCGACATCTGATAAAACCTCTATACCATCCATCTCCGTTCCCTGGGAGGGTACTTCTGAGACTGCTACCATGGCATCAGAAACCTCACTGATCACAAGCTTGTCTTTCCTCTTGCGCTTGCCTGAAAGCATAGGAAAGGCAGACAACGCATCAGAAATTGTGGAAGACATAACCTCTCCGCTATGTCTTTTAAAGTAACTGCAGCAGGTACTATCGCAGAAGTGCAGGGCACTGCTGGTGGGGGCGTTAATTTTTGGGACGCTTGGGGAGAAAGTTGCGGCATAAATTGACCCTCATCCGAAGATTCCTGGACAACCTCTGCCTGAGAAGAAATTGGCTCAGTAAAAATTTTATCCCTAAAACTTAGTCCTTTCAATACATGTAGGACAGAAAGGGATTGGTGGTTCCACATTTGCATCCAGACATAAGGCACATGTAACAGATTGCATACTCTCTTGATCCATTATTCAATACAATATAACAAATAATCAACAGAAAAAACAATAAAGATTAGAAAAAAATAACTGCACAAAAACCGTTACTGTCCCTTTAAATAAAAACGGTTTCAATATTTTTCTGCAAAACTGTCAGATTCCTCTTATGCACATCTATTAAACAACTGACTTCACAAAATAAGCCTCTGCACCACAGCAATCTGCTGAGGTGCTCCTACCGTGCAAAATGACACCGGATCCCCCCTTTTTCTATGCAGGGCTGTTCAGCCACACTGTGCAGCTCACAAACCCCGACCGAACTTAACGTATCTGTACCAGAAGCGCATGAAATTACACTGCATGCCGCTCTAGTACAGACAAACAAGTAGCCCAGCTTATGTCGCACTAATCCTGTCAGGGAAACAGCGCTCTACTTAGTGGCGCGCAAATACCGGAAGCCCCACCCATTGTGGGCGTACCTTAAGCTCAATGCCTCCCCAACGGGGAAAAAACAGCAAGTGAAACCATCGGAGCCACAAAAAAACATCTCCAGCCCCACTGCCAGCAATATAATACTGCCCAGAAAAACACATAAAAGTTGTATAAAGTCCCAACCTAATAAAGGCTTTGTTGTTACCATAGTGCTTTTTTTCTTGTTAGTCTTCTTATGTCCCAGAAAGGTAGCACTTACCTCCACCACTGCCTGGCAGGAAGGCAGTTCCCAAGCTTGAGAGGTCCTCTCCCTCACATTGGCCTGAGAAGAAACAAATGCTGAGTTAGTGGGTACCTCAGACTGAAGGATATAGGGCAGCACAAATATGGGAGGCGCAGTGAGAATTATGTCCCACCAGTTCCCATTGCTTTAAAGCCCCCAAAGCTCTACTGTAGATACTGAAATGGAACCAGGCTACACCCCAGGACAAAGTAGCACTGTCTGGCACTACTTTAAAATAACAAACTTGTGATTGAAGAATCTAAAACTAACACCTC
The DNA here is from genome assembly GCF_027579735.1 of Bombina bombina. NCBI lineage: Eukaryota > Metazoa > Chordata > Amphibia > Anura > Bombinatoridae > Bombina > Bombina bombina. The sequence continues at coordinate 1,150,832,518 of NC_069503.1, read as the reverse complement.
ACTTTACCTCTTCCTATCACTAACGTAGGCAAAGAGAATGACTGGAGTGGGAGGGAAGGGAGGAGCTATATATAGCAGCTCCGCTGTGGTGCTCTTTGCCTCCTCCTGCTGACCAGGAGGTGTAATCCCACAAGTAAGGATGATGATCCGTGGACTCATCGTGTCTTTAAAAAGAAATCTATTTGATTTTTATCCAACCTGATTGTAACACATTAAAAAGCCATAATAGCTTAATAATTACATGCTTTAATTAGTTATAGCACATAATTATAAAACTAACGACCCAGCACTACTGTGTGTTTAACACACAGTAGAAGTACTGCTCCGGACCCGCAAAGCACTGCTGTTCCCAAACTGAAAATACCGCTGATCCAATCAGCTGTGCTAGTCGAATGACTCATGTGGAATTGGCGCTGCTGATTGGATCACTGGCATTTTCTGTTTAGGATCAGCAGTCCTTCTACTGTGTGTTTAACCCCTTTGCAGAGGTTAAACACACAAGAAGGGCAGGGTCAATAGTCTTAAAATGACATGATCTAATTACATTTATGATTATTAAGGCGTTTTAAGGATCACATTTTACAGTGAAGTGTCAATTTAAGATGTAGATTCTGTATACATAGATTTAGAGAGGCGCCATGGGATTAAGGTTGTTTCCTTAACTCTGTAGGTCTATTTTTGTTGTGAAAAGGAGGCGTTATCTCTGCAGACACAAAGTCGCAGTCTCGAGAACTGTAAAACCAAGCATCTGTGATAATATCAAGATCGAATTTATTGCCCAAAATAAACATATAGAAACCTCTGGTAAAGTATGACGTTGTGAATGGAATAAATTTACCAACATAAGTAAACATTGCACCCATGAATACACAGCCTTGTGCTGCAGAATTTTTTTAAATTATTTTTATTCACCCTGTCTGATTGTTTAACTAATTTACTGTATACAGCTATTGCTATGCATGGGATATACACACACTCAAAATAAAA